>NC_053023.1:206931496-207231496 GCF_003073215.2 Triticum urartu | reverse complement strand
ATGTATGATTGGTTATCTTTGGAAGTCTCTTTGAATTATCAGTTTGGTTTGGCCTACTAGGTTGATCTTTCTTGCAATGGGAGAAGTGCTTAGCTTTGGGTTCAATCTTGCGGTGCTCGATCCTAGTGACTGTAGGGAAAACGACATGTATTGTATTGTTGCCATCGAGGATAAAAAGATGGGGTTTATATCATATTGCATGAGTTTATACCACTACATCATGTCATCTTGCTTAAAGCGTTACAGCGTTCTGATGAACTCAATACTCTAGATGCATGCTGGATAGCGGTCGATGTGTGGAGTAATAGTAGTAGATGCAGGCAGGAGTCGGTCTACTTGTCACGGACGTGATGCCTATATACATGATCATACCTAGATATTCTCATAACTATGCTCAATTCTGTCAATTGCTTGACAGTAATTTGTTTACCCACCATAATACTTATGCTATCTCGAGAGAAGCCACTAGTGAAACCTATGGCCCACGGGTCTATTTTCCATCATATTAATCTCCCGTCAACAAGCTATTTCTTGCGCTGTTTATTTTGCTTTCTTTACTTTTAGTCTCTATCAGATCTCACTTTTGCAAGTGGCTATGAAGGGATTGACAACCCCTTTATCGTGTTGGTTGCAAGGTTCTTATTTGTTTGTGTAGGTGCAAGGGACTTGAGCGTGGCCTCCTACTGGATTGATACCTTGGTTCTCAAAAACTGAGGGAAATACTTACGCTACTTTGTTGCATCACCCTTTCCTCTTCAAGGGAAAACAACGCAGTGCTCAAGAGGTAGCAAGAAAGATTTCTGGCGCCGTTACCGGGGAGTCTACGCACAAGTCAAGACATACCAAGTACCCATCACAAACTCTTATCCCTCACATTACATTATTTGCCATTTGCCTCTCGTTTTCCTCTCCCCCACTTCACCCTTGCCGTTTTATTCGCCCTCTTTTGCCGTTCCCCTTCTCTTTTCTAGTTTGCCTCTTTTTGCTTGTCTCTTGTTTGCTTGTGTGTTGGATTGCTTGCTATCACGATGGCTCAAGATAATACTAAATTGTGTGACTTTTCCAATACCAATAATAATGATTTTATTAGCACTCCGATTGCCCCTCTTACCGATGCTGAATCTTGTGAAATTAATGCTGCCTTGCTGAATCTTGTCATGAAAGATCCGTTTTCTGGCCTACCTAGTGAAGATGCTGCTACCCATCTAAAAAACTTTGTTGATTTGTGTGATATGCAAAAAAGAAAGATGTGGATAATGATATTGTTAAATTGAAGCTATTTCTGTTTTCTCTTAGAGATCGCGCTAAAACTTGGTTTTCGTCTTTGCCTAAAAATAGTATTGACTCTTGGAACAAGTGCAAAGATGCTTTTATCTCTAAGTATTTTCCTCCCGCTAAGATCATCTCTCTTAGAAACGATATTATGAATTTTAAGAAACTTGATCATGAACATGTTGCACAAGCTTGGGAGATACTCATGGTTTGAATTTGTGGACAATTATACAAAAAAATTATGCTGGATTGAATTTTGCTTCTAGAAATCTTTTAGATTCGGCCGTGGGAGGAACTTTTATGGAAATCGCTTTAGGAGAAGCTACTAAACTCCTAGATAATATTATGGTTAATTATTCTCAATGGCACACTGAAAGATCTACTAGTAAAAAGGTTCATGCGATTGAAGAAATTAATGTTTTGAGTGGAAAGATGGATGAACTTATGAAATTGCTTGCTAATAAGAGTGTTTCTTCTAATCCTAATGATATGCCTTTGTCTACTTTGATTGAGAATAATAATGAATCTATGGATGTGAATTTTTTTGGTAGGAATAATTTTGGTAACAATGTGTACAGAGGAAACTTTAATCCTAGGCCGTTCCCTAATAATTCCTCTAATAATTATGGTAATTCCTACAACAACTCTTATGGAAATTTTTAAGAAGATACCCTCTGATTTTGAGGCTAGTGTTAAAGAACTTATGATTTCTCAAAAGAATTTCAATGCTTTGCTTGAAGAAAAATTGCCTAAGATTGATGAATTGGCTAGGAATGTGGATATAATTTCTCTTGATGTTGATTCTTTGAAACTTAGATCTACTCCACCTAAGCATGATATCAATGAGTCTCTCAAAGCCATGAGAATTTCCATTGATGAGTGTAAGGAAAGATTGCTTTGTGAAGGCATGTTCTTCTAGTTTTTATGAGAATAAAGATGAAGTTCTAAAAGTTATTGAGGTGCCCCCTATTAAATCTTTGTTTTGCAATAGGAATCTTGATAATGATGGGACTTGAGATGATTCAACTTTAGTTAGAAGGCGTCACAAAAATTCAGAGTTTTTAGATCTTGATCCTAAAATTGTTAAAAGTGGGATTGAAGAGGTTAAAACTTTAGATAGCAATGAACCCACTATCTTGGATTTCAAGGAATTTAATTATGATAATTCTCTTTGATAGATTGTGTTTCCTTGTCGCAATCCGTGCTAAATTCTCCTCATGCTTATAGTCAAAATAAAGCTAAACATATCATTGATGCTTTGATGCAATCTTATGAAGAAAAACTTGAGTTGGAAGTTTCTATCCCTAGAAAACTTTATGATGAATGGGAACCTACAATTAAAATTAAAATTAAAGATCATGAATGCTATGCTTTGTGTGATTTGGGTGCTAGTGTTTCCACGATACCAAAAACTTTGTGTGATTTGCTAGGTTTCCGTGAATTTGATGATTATTCTTTAAACTTGCACCTTGCGGATTCCACCATTAAGAAACCTATGGGAAGAATTAATGATGTTATTATTGTTGCAAATAGGAATTATGTGCCCGTAGATTTCATTGTTCTTGATATAGATTGCAATCATTCATGACCTATTATTCTTGGTAGACCTTTCCTTAGAACGATTGGTTTAATCATTGATATGAAGGAAGGGAATATTAGATTCCAATTTCTGTTAAGGAAAGGCATGGAACAGTTCCATAGAAAGAAAATTAAACTACCATATGAATCTATTATGAGAGCTACCTATGGATTGCCTACCAAAGATGATAGTACCTAGATTTATCCTCGCTTTTATGCCTAGCTAGGGGCGTTAAACGATAGTGCTTGTTGGGAGGCAACCCAATTTATTTTTGTTCCTTGATTTTTGTTACTGTTTAGTAATAAATAATTTATCTAGCCTCTGTTTTGGTTGTGTTTTTTGTGTTTAATTAGTGTTTGTGCCAAGTAGAACCTTTGGGAAGACTTGGGGAAAGTCTTTGTGATCTTGCTGTAAAAAACAGAAACTTTAGCGCTCGCGAGAATTACTGCCATTTTTTTATTGGAGAGTTCTATTTAGTTAGTTATTTTTGAACATGATTAATAGATAAATTCCTCACGCCCAGAAATTTATTTTAGAATTTTTGGGGTTCCAAAAGTATTCGAAACCTACAGATTACTACAGACTGTTCTGTTTTTGACAGATTCTGTTTTTCGTATGTTGTTTGGTTATTTTGATGAATCTATGGCTAGTAATGGAGTTTATAAACCATAGAAAAGTTGGAATGCAGTAGGTTTAACACCAATATAAATAAATAATGAGTTCATTACAGTACCTTTAAGTGGTGGTTTGTTTTCTTTTACTAACGGATCTCACGAGATTTTCTTTTAAGTTTTGTGTTGTGAAGTTTTCAAGTTTTGGGTAAAGAATTGATGGATTAAGGAACAAGGATTGGAAAGAGCCTAAGATTGGGGATGACCAAGGCACCCCAAGGTAAAATCCAAGGACAACCAAAAGCTTAAGCTTGGGGATGCCCCGAAAGGCATCCCCTTTTTTGTCTTCGTTCATCGGTAACTTTACTTGGAGCTATATTTTTGTTCACCACATGATATGTGTTTTGCTTGGAGCATCTTGTATGATTTGAGTCTTTGCTTTTTAGTTTACCACAATCATCCTTGCTGTACACACCTTTTGAGAGAGACACACATGAATCAGAATTTATTAGAATACTCTATGTGCTTCACTTATATCCTTTAAGCTATATAGTTTTTGCTCTAGTGCTTCACTTATATCTTTTAGAGCATAGTGGTGGTTTTAATTTATAGAAATAATTGATCTCTCATGCTTCACTTATATTATTTTGAGAGTCCTATAGAACAACATGGTAATTTGCTTTTAGGCATAATAAAAACTTTCATATAAGTGCATTGAATACTATGAGAAGTTTGATACTTGATAATTGTTTTGAGATATGGAGATGGTGATATTAGAGTCATGCTAGTTGAGTAGTTGTGAATTTGAGAAATACTTGTGTTGAAGTTTGTGATTCCCGTAGCATGCACGTATGGTGAACCGTTATGTGATGAAGTCGGAGCATGATTTATTTATTGATTGTCTTCCTTATGAGTGGCGGTCGGGGAGGAGCGATGGTCTTTTCCTACAAATCTATCCCCTAGGAGCATGCGCGTAGTACTTTGTTTTGATAACTAATAGATTTTTGCAATAAGTATGTGAGTTCTTTATGACTAATGTTGAGTCCATGGATTATACGCACTCTCACCCTTCCACATTTGCTAGCCTCTTTATTACCATGCACTTTTTGCCGGTATCATACACCCACCATATACCCCATATACCTTCCTCGAAATAGCCACCATACCTACCTATTATGGCATTTCCATAGCCATTCAGAGATATATTGCCATGCAACTTTCCACCGTTCCAGTTGTTATGACATGCTTCATCATTGTCATATTGCCATGCATGATCATGTAGTTGACATCATATTTGTGGAAAAGCCACCCTTCATAATTTTTTCATACATGTCACTCTTAATTCATTGCATATCACAGTACACCGTCGGAGGCATTCACATAGAGTCATATGTTGTTCTAAGTATTGAGTTGTAATTCTTGAGTTGTAAGCAAAAAGAAGTGTGATGATCATCATTATTAGAGCATTGTCCCTGTGAGGAAAGGATGATGGATATTATGATTCCCCCACAAGTCGGGATGAGACTCCGGACTAAAAAAAGAGGCCATAAAAAGAAGGCCCAAAAATAAAAAATGAGAGAAAAAGAGAGAAGGGACAGTGCTACTATCCTTCTACCACACTTGTGCTTCAAAGTAGCACCATGATCTTCATGATAGAGAGTCTCCTATGTTGTCACTTTCATAAACTAGTGGGAATTTTACATTATAGAACTTGGCTTGTATATTCCAATGATGGGCTTCCTCAAATTTCCCTAGGTCTTCGTGAGCAAGCAAGTTGGATGCACACCCACTTAGTTTCATTTGTTGAGCTTTCATACACTTATAGCTCTAGTGCATCCGTTGCATGGCAATCCCTACTCACTCACATTGATATCTATTGATGGGCATCTCCATAGCCCGTTGATACGCCTAGTTGATGTGAGACTATCTTCTCCTTTTTGTCTTCTCCACAACCACCATTCTATTCCACCTATAGTGCTATGTCCATGGCTCATGCTCATGTATTGCGTGAAAGTTGAAAAAGTTTGAGAACATCAAAAGTATGAAACAATTGCTTGGATTGTCATCGGGGTTGTGCATGATTCAATATTTTGTGTGATGAAGATAGAGCATAGCCAAACTATTTGATTTTGTAGGGATAACTTTCTTTGGCCATGTTATTTTGAGAAGACATGATTGCTTAGTTAGTATCCTTGAAGTATTATTATTTTATGTCAATATTAAACTTTTATCTTGAATATTTCGGATCTGAACATTCATGCCACAATAAATAAAATTACATTGAGAAATATGTTAGGAAGTAGTTCACATCAAAAATTCTATTTTTATCATTTACCTACTTGAGGACGAGCAGGAATTAAGCTTGGGGATGCTTGATACGTCTCCAACGTATCTATAATTTTTGATTGTTCCATGCTATTATACATTCTGCTTTGGATGTTTAATGGGCTTATTTATACACTTTTATATTACTTTTGGGACTAACCTATTAACCGGAGGCCCAACCCAAATTACTGTTTTTTTGCCTATTTCAGTGTTTCGTAGAAAAAGAATATCAAACGGAGTCCAAATGGAATGAAACCTTCGGGAGCGTGATTTTTGGAACAAACGTGATCCAGAGGACTTGGAGTGGACGTCAAGAAACCAATGAGGAAGCCACGAGGCAAGGGAGCGCGCCTACCCCCCTGGGTGCGCCCTCCACCCTCGTGGGCCCCTCGTGGCTCCACCGACCTACTTCTTCCTCCTATATATACCTACGTACCCTCAAAACATCAAAGAGAACCACAAAAACCTAATTCCACCACCGCAACCTTCTGTACCCGTGATATCCCATCTTGGGGCCTTTTTCGGCGCTCTGCCGGAGGGGGCATTGATCACGGAGGGCTTGTACATCAACACCATAGCCTCTCCGATGATGTGTGAGTAGTTTACCTCAGACCTTCGGGTCCATAGTTATTAGCTAGATGGCTTCTTCTCTCTCTTTGGATCTCAATACAAAGTTCTCCTCGATTCTCTTGGAGATCTATTCGATGTAATCTTCTTTTGCATTGTGTTTGTCGAGATCCGATGAATTGTTGGTTTATGATCAAGATTATCTATGAACAATATTTGAATCTTCTCTGAATTATTTTATGTATGATTGGTTATCATTGCAAGTCTCTTCGAATTATCAGTTTGGTTTGGCCTACTAGATTGATCTTTCTTGCAATGGGAGAAGTGCTTAGCTTTGGGTTCAATCTTGCGGTGCTCGATCCCAGTGACAGTAGGGGAAACGACACGTATTGTATTGTTTCCATCAAGGATAAAAAGATGGGGTTTATATCATATTGCATGAGTTTATCCCTCTACATCATGTCATCTTGCTTAAAGCGTTACTCCGTTCTTATGAACTTAATACTCTAGATGCATGCTGGATAGCGGTCAATGTGTGGAGTAATAGTAGTAGATGCAGGCATGAGTTGGTCTACTTGTCACGGACGTGATGCCTATATACATGATCATACCTATATATTCTCATAACTATGCTCAATTCTATCAATTGCTCGACAATAATTTGTTTACCCACCGTAATACTTATGCTATCTTGAGAGAAGCCACTAGTGAAACCTATGGCCCCGGGGTCTATTTTCCATCATATTAATCTCCCGTCAACAAGCTATTTGTTGCGCCGTTTATTTTGCTTTCTTTACTTTTAGTCTTTATCATAAAAATACCAAAAATATTATCTTATCTTCTCTATCAAATCTCACTTTTGCAAGTGGACGTGAAGGGATTGACAACCCCTTTATCGCGTTGGTTGCAAGGTTCTTATTTGTTTGTGTAGGTGCAAGGGACTTGAGCGTGGCCTCCTACTGGATTGATACCTTGGTTCTCAAAAATTGAGGGAAATACTTACGCTACTTTGCTGCATCACCCTTTCCTCTTCAAGGGAAAACCAACGCAGTGCTCAAGAGGTAGCAAGATGCTCTGTACGTAAGTATTACTTTTGATGTGTCTCGTCAACTCACAGAACGAGGAGAAGCTTGCTTACTATGCTGTCTCCCCCGCCCACGGGCACGGTGGCTCGCAGGACGAAGTGATGTTTGCTTACTATGCCTACGCCCGCTCCCTCACCCATGCGCGCGGTGGCTCGCAGGACGAGGAGAAAATTTTACTACTCCCTCCGTTTAGTCCTCATCCCTACCTTGGTTAGAGAGATTATCATATTGTTTGGTATATACGCCCTCCTTTCCAGTTTATGGATCAAGTTCCTTGGAGTAGTAGTATATAGGAGTAGTACTACTACAACAATTTCCTTGGAGTCCGTGGTGCAGCAAGCTACCCTAGGCTATGTTACTACTCCTTCCTTGCCAGTTTATGGCTCAATTTCAAAATCTCGCCAACCAAGGTAGACGGTGAGTGGTGGAATTAATTTCGTAGTTTGCACAAGTAATGAACGCTCGTTTTCCTCAAGAAGTTATGTTTACCAAGGCATTAATTAGAACGAATGCATGCATGACCACTAAATTTCCATGAACTTCTACATGCATTGGTGAGTTTTCTCTTGACAATGCTTGCGTCAGGTGATTTAACGCACCTCGAAATCCAACATGTGATGGTACTACTACTAGTAGAATTGAGACTTATAAAACGGAAAAACGATTTTTTTAGACGAGCCCTATAAACCAGAAAGGAGGGAGTAGTAAGTAGTATACTACCTCCATAGTGGGTACGTACTCCGTAAAATCAGATTTTCCCAAAACTAACTCGCTCAACCTTTATTTGCTTGTTTCCCTTCATGCCTCGTTGCCTAGAAAAAACTATGCCAAACTCCTCTGCCTAACATGCGGGAAAAGACCCACCCTCGCCTTTTTTAGTCAGGGTTTGTATCGATGGATCGAGCGAAGCAGCAAAAACCAACCCGTGTCTTGTACTCCTCCGTCGACGCTCGCTTTCATGAATTTTGTACTTCCTCTCGCCGACATGTGGGACATATAGCAACCGGGTCAACGTGTCATGCACCAAATAACAATGCAGAACAACAGGGGGGACGCACCCCAGTCGTACCGCCCAGTAGTAGTAATGAGCAATGAGACGTCAAATCACAATGCTGCACCTTCCCAGACGAACGAAGCAACCATTATTTCACACTTCGCTTCGCCATCATCTCCTTCAAGAAAACCACGTAGTATTGCTTCTGCCATTGTTCTGCCGCATGACAGACGATGCTCCCCCACCCATCGGTCGGTAAAATCACCTCATTTTTACTACTTCCTCCGTATCGGTTTACAGGGCATGCACGTCGTTCTAGGTTGAGAATTTAACTGGCTATATATGTGATGAACAGTATATGTTTAGAAACTACATCCGCTTAAGAATCAAATGATATACTTTTTGTGACATAGTAACTCATATTTAGTTAGTCAAATGGATGACCGAGAACTACGTGTGCGCCCTATAAACCGAGACGGAGAGGGTAGTACAGTACGTGTCTTTTCTCTACTCCTATAAAAGACTCAGTTGGTGATGATGGTGTGTCTGCCATCCGTCATTTCTGACCATCAGATCTGCATCTAACGACTATGATGTAGGTCATGGCATTTTTGCAACAAGACCCCACTCCTCTGCTCCAATTTGCAGAAACCCCTTAGTATCTTGAAACCAACCACATCCCTCCCCCACCTCATCAAAACAGCCACAAGGAATATATTTTGAGCGAAACCTAATACGAGTATATTTTTAGTGATATATACACCAAACTATAGTGTTTTTCTTTCAAGTTTGTGAACATGTATTATTCTATTTTGGATCCGTTGCAACGCACCGGCACATTGCTAGTTAGATCAATATAGTTGAGATTCACCAAGGAGCAAAACCAAGTGGTAGGCTACTCCTGTCGTGTTGGCGTAGCAACTCAGGGCTCATTCGGTTTGGAGGAAATCAGAACGTAGGAATTAGGAATAGTATAGGAATTTGATAGGATGACACTTGCCATCCTAAGGAATTGACTTGCCTCGTTCCTACGCGCAAAATGAGCTTTCAGTGGATCTGTAGTTTCCTCCAAAAACACAGGAAATGAGTAGTATTCCTATGAAATTCCTGTACACATTTCCTATAAACCGAATGCATTTATAGGAAATTTTCCTCCGGAATCCTTGTTCCTATGTTATTCCTACGAAAATCCTCCAAACCGAATGAGGCCTCAAGCAGGGTCAGTCCACACACGAAATGGTGACACACTTAACAGGACCCCTTTGGCCGACATGTGGCTCATCCACCATCTTGTTCTACGTGCGATGCACCAAATTACAGTTCGGAGCAGCGGTTGGACTTGGAGGCACCCCGGTCATAGTGCCGTAGTAGTAGTAGTAAATGAGCAATGAGGCGTCAAATCACAAAGCGCCACCTTTCCTGCATTAAGCTGGACGGATGAAGCAACCATCATTTCACTCTAGGGCGCAAGATCATAAAGAAAAGAGCAAACCAATTATGCATTCGGCAGCTACCTAGGGCACCCTAGGGTAGGGGCCTCCACTACAAATCCATTTTTTTGAAAGCGCCTCCACTACAAATCTGCTTCTCCCTCGTCCTCTTGATGAAAACCAATGATGCATGCAGCGGTAGGATTTGTAGGATTACTATGGCGTGCGGGGCCACGTTGTAGTAAACAGGAGAGGGATTGAGCTCGAGTCGACGCCTTAATATCTGTGGGCCGCTTGCTTTTATGGGAACGAGGCAACATTTTGGGTTCGGGGACCAGTGGAGATATACGTACAAAAAATTGTGGATGTAGGTTCGACCGAAAGGCAATGATGCATGGGCCATGCATTTTGATATACCCGCGGCCACGTGAAATTTGCTACTCTACCTAAAACTAGTAAGGTACACATTCATTGAACACATTAGATTTGGAAAGCAAATTATGAATAAGTACACACTATAGCATGTAAAGCTTTGAGTCATATATGCATGATGTAGATGTTCCTTTAGTTCTTATAGTTAATCTCATTCAAAATCAATTAGTTTTATAAAAAGTTAAGATTCATGGGATTGTGCATTGTAAAGCATAAAGTCAGAAACAAATAATGGCAATTCATTTAGAAAAAAAGTTTGGGAAATTATGATACAGAAGATTCTAGAACAAAGGAGAAGTGCTTGTGTTTTGGGAAAGCATGCACGGCCCACATCTCTTATTGGTTGATATGTCACGAAACAAGAAACGAGGAGGGAGTTAATGAACCATGCCAAAGCATTTTGGGATTATTTGGTTTTCGGAAGATGACTTACACACCTAGACGGAGGGAGTACAAAGAGAAAAACTGAATTGCAGTTAAAAGAATGACATTTCTAACAAAAATGTGAATGTGAACTACATAGGTGTGCACGTGACCAGCACATACATTGTTGATACGTCCATTTTGAATCATGCTTTTATATCGATAATTATTGCATTATGGGCTGTTATTACACATTCTGTCACAATACTTATGCTTATTCTCTCTTATTTTATAAGGTTTACATGAAGAGGGAGATTGCCGGCAGCTGGAATTCTAGGCTGGAAAAGGAGCAAATATTAGAGACCTATTCTGCGCACCTCCAAAAGTCCTAAAACTCCATGGGAATTATTTTCAGAATATATAAAAAATATTGGGCGAAGAAAGTACCAGAGGGGGGCCACCCACCGTCCACGAGGGTGGGGGCGCGCCCTACCCCCTGGGCACGCCCCCCTGCCTCGTGGGCCCCTTGGCAGGCCTCTGATGCCCATCTTCTGCTATATGAGTTCTTTCGTCGAGGAAAAAATGAGATGCTAGCTCATAGGATGAAACTCCGCCGCCACGAGGCGGAACCTTGGCGGAACCAATCTAGGGCTCAGGCGGAGCCGTTCTGCCAAGGAAACTTCCCTCCGGGAGGGGGAAATCATCACCATGGTCATCATCATCGATCCTCTCATCGGGAGGGGGTCAATCTCCATCAACATCTTTACCAGCACCATCTCATCTCAAACCCTAGTTCATCTCTTGTATCCAATCTTTGTCCCAAAGCCTCAGATTGGTAACTGTGGGTTGCTAGTAGTGTTGATTACTCTTTATAGTTGATGCTAGTTGGTTTATTCGGTGGAAGATCATATGTTCAGATCCTTTATGCATATTAATACCCCCTGATTATGAACATGAATATGATTTGTGAGTAGTTACGTTTGTTCCTGAGGACATGTGAGAAGTCTTGCTATAAGTAGTCATGTGAATTTGGTATTCGTTCAATATTTTGATAAGATGTATGTTGCCTCTCCTCTAGTGGTGTCATGTGAACGTTGACTACATGACACTTCACCATTGTTTGGGCCTAGGGGAAGTCATTGGGAAGTAATAAGTAGATGATGGGTTGCTAGAGTGACAGAAGCTTAAACCCTAGTTTATGAGTTGCTTCGTAAGGGGCTGATTTGGATCCATACGTTTCATGCTATGGTTAGGTTTACCTTAATACTTCTTTTGTAGTTGCGGATGCTTGCAATAGGGGTTAATCATAAGTGGCATGCTTGTCCAAGGAAGGGCAGTACCCAAGCACCGGTCCATCCACATATCAAATTATCGAAGTACCGAACGCGAATCATATGAACGTGATGAAAACTAGCTTGACGATAATTCCCATGTGTCCTCGGGAGCGTTTTCCTTTATATAAGAGTTTTTCCAGGCTTTTCCTTTGCTACAAAAAGGATTGGGCCATCTTGCTGCACCTTCTTTACTTTATTTACTTGTTACCTGTTGTCGGTGTCAAAACCGGTGGATCTCGGGTAGGGGGTCCCGAACTGTGTGTCTAAGGCGGATGGTAACAGGAGGCAGGGGACACGATGTTTACCCAGGTTCGGGCCCTCTTGATGGAGGTAATACCCTACGTCCTGCTTGATTTTTCTTGATAATATGAGTAGTACAAGAGTTGATCTACCACGAGATCGAAGAGGCTAAACCCTAGAAGCTAGCCTATGGTATGATTGTTGTTCGTCCTACGGACTAAACCCTCCGGTTTATATAGACACAGGAGGGGGCTAGGGTTACACAGAGTCGCTTACAAGGAAAGAGATCTACATATACGTATTGCCAAGCTTGCCTTCCACGCCAAGGAGAGTTCCATCCGGACACGGGACGAAGTCTTCAATCTTGTATCTTCATAGTCCAACAGTCCGGCCAAAGGATATAATCCAGCTGTCCGAATACCCCCTAATCCAGGACTCCCTCAGTAGCCCCTGAACCAGGCTTCAATGACGATGAGTCCAGTGCACAGATTGTCTTCGGCATTGCAAGGCGGGTTCCTCCTCCGAATACTTCATAGAAGATTTTGAACACGAGGATCATGTCCGGCTCTGCACAACAAGTTCCACATACCACCATAGAGAGAATAATATTTCCATAAATCTAATCTGCTGACGTAACATCACACCACAGCCAGGTCTTTATTCGAATTATTTTTCATAACCAATCTCAGCGTGTTTCGCGAGGCGGTTTCCTTGGCACGTCTTGTCGAAGCAGAGATCGTGTCCCCTTTATTACGGGATTCTCATCAATATGGACGTGGGTAACCCAACCGTGCCTATTGATAGGACTCCTAGATCTTAGGCAAGTCCCAAACGACCACGAGGAGGACGCTTGATATTCACCCTCTTTATAAAGGTGACAAGGCCTTTTCCTCTCGATCTTAATCGAATCCGCCTCCCGCCTCGAGTTCCAACACCCAAAGCTCAGGTTTAGGCACTTCGGACCTTCAACTATGTCCGGATCCAACCTTCAAGGTCGGTGGATGCCTTCCTCCGTCACAGAGGAGGACATCAAGAAGTTGAGAGAGGCCAGATATCTGACCGCCGAAATTTCGCATCGGCTGCCTGCCCGAGGGCAAGTCGTCCCTACTCCTGAACCCAACGAGAGCGTCGTGTTCATCTCCCACTTCCTCCAAGGACCAGGCCTCGCTCTGGATCCCTTTGTTAGGGGTCTTATGTTCTATTACGGGCTATATTTTCACGATCTAGCCCCGGTTTCCCTTCTTCACATCTCAACATTTATTGTCGTATGTGAGGCCTTCCTCCGCATTACCCCTCACTTCGGCCTGTGGCTCAAGACCTTCAATGTGAAGCCGAAGATAATCGAGGGGCGGCACGCAGCATGCGGAGGCGCTTCAATAAGCAAAATTGCTGATGCTCCATGGCCTGAGGGTTACTTCCCAGAGGTGTTCGGATTGTGGCAGCGGGAGTGGTTCTACATCACAGCTCCCCGAAGTGCCAAGTGGGTAGCTGCCCCCACCTTTCGTTCAGGCCCCCCCACCACAACTGATGTCATGGATCAGCAGGGGGCTGAGCTGGGGTCCAACCAAGGACGTGCAAATACTGCAAATCCATATCCTAGATCTCTTTGAGAGAGATTTCAGTCAGGTTATGGTAGTGCAAGTCATGCTAGTTCGTCAAGTCCAGCCTTGCAAACGCCGGCCCCTTCGCATGTGGGAATTCAACCCGGAAGGACCACGAGCTATTCAACATTTCCTCGGCATGACACACGAAGAGATGTACAAATTGTTCTTCAGACCACAAATAATGTGTCTAGACATCACTGAGGATGCAGGTCTGAGCTGCAATCGCCTGGATACCCAAGTAAGTAGCCCCGCATCCGAACACACTGTCTGTTTATTTATTGCAACATTGCCCTAAAAAAGCCGCTCTTTGACCCAGCATTGGATAGCGAAGGCAAAGTTGATCAGGTGTTCGGCCCCCCTCCCTGAGACCTCACCAAATCCCGTGCTAACCAGGATGCTGGAGATTGTGTCTTATCAAGTGCCCTTAGGAGAAGATAAAGGGGGGAACAAGGAGGCTAGTGCCTCCGCGAAGGAGGTTAGCCGGGGGGGAGGAACTGAAACTTCCTCTCCCCAGGGACGGAAGAGAATCGCCTCTGAGGACCTGGAGACAACGGTCTCCAAATGGGGGAAAGAAATCTCCGCCGGAGGGTCCTGCCCTGGGGGATACCCTGGCCGCACTATGCCCTCAAGGGGATCAGCCCTCCACCGAGCTGTAAGTAAAAGGGTAAATGAAAATATCTCGCTTTACCTCTGAGGAAAATAACCGAGGCATTTATCTTGCTGTTCGGATCTTAGCCCTTCTCAGCAGATCTCGTCTTCAGGGGATCTTCTTCCAGAGATGATGGAGAGTGAAACGCCTCCCCCTGCAACACCGCCTCACGAGGCGGGCGACCCCAAGGTGTCATCGCAGAGGGTTTCTCCTGATCCGGCAAGGCCAGAAGGTAATCCTATGGCCACCCGAAGTCCTCAGTATCCGGCTCTTGAAGGGAGCAAACAAAAGAGTCCGGCACCATCTGGTGTGCGGTCGGACGTACTGAGGAATCTGCTAGAGCAAGCGGCTATCTCAGAAGAGCACCGCACATTGATGGGTACGGTGATTGAAAGGATTTCATCCGCCGAAAGCTGGTTGCATGAAGCCTTTATGAGTCTACTAACGGGCTTTGAGGTACACGAAATGATGTACATTGTTGACAGTACCGCACATTTTTAGATGTGCCCTATGTAGAAGTAGCCCTTGAGACCCTGGTTGTCATCGAAAATGGCGGCAAACAGAGGATCGTAATCCCAGGTAATAACCAGACCGCCTTTATGTGCAGGTGGTTGAAGCTCCGGTGGCTAGCCGGACTGATGGGTTTGCCGAACTAAGGCGTCAACTGGATGCGACAGATTCCAACATTGTGCTCGTTAACAAGCGGCTTGACAAGGCACAGGGTAGGTGATTTTTCTGGTGATTGTCACATAGTAAGAGCAGCATGATGCCAGTATCTTTAATATGTTGTGACTGCAGATGGAGCTGCCACCATGGAGACCCTTCGGGCAGAGCTTGCCCAAGCCAAGGAGCACACAAGGAGTAGCAATGCGGCCGCTTTAAAGGCGGCCGAAGAGTTAAGGGCCGAACAGGCCGCACATTGCGAGAGCAAAGAAAAAATTGCCAAGACGGCCGTGGAGTAAAAAGATGCTGCTGGCCATTACCGGCTTCTTGAAGAAGAAAATCGGGTGAAGGTGACGGACCTGGAGAAGGCCCGGGTGGCTGCCAAGGAAGCTCGCTCCAAAATTAGAGCGACGAAGGAGGAGCTGAATCAAGCTGCGGATATCGTTTCTGGGAAGCCCTTCTTGTTGCGGACTAAGTTTGGAGATCCGAAATATGCTCCTCTAGACCGGCTATGGAGTTCTGCGGACGAGTACATGGATTTGGCTACAAGTGCTGCTGATGCGGCCGAGTACTTCAAGGATCAGAAAGGTCCTGAAGTGGAGAAGCTGTTCTGGTCATAGTTTCACGCTCCAGTCCGTCCGCTGTTGCTGAATGAGCGATTGACCGGTTGGGCCGAGCTCCATAGATTATCCGGACTTGCCATGAGGTCCGTTGTGGATCATCTGTGGCCAGGAGGGCCAAGGCCGAATAGCTACTTTAGCTTAGTGCAACAATTCCTTGGTGTTGTGCCACGCATCGATGCTGTAAAGAGGTCGGCGTGCATAGAAGGCTCGCGGATGGCCCTTGCCCGTGTCAAAACATACTGGGCGGAGATGGATGCCACCACTGTTGCGGCACAGGGTTCGGCCATAGGCCGAGTGGCTGCCAAGCACTACTTTGAAGAAGTTTTTGAAGGCGCTCGTTTGATAGAGGCTCAGTGCTCAAAGAATATTATGTTTAAGTGACATGTATTCCCATTGTAAAAACAATGTTTTATTGAGTTTATCAAGGCTGTATTTATACTTTTTCCCAAAAGTACTATGACGCCTCCTGTGCAGCCGTTTATGTATATATGTATATAACCTGAATGATGGCGGTCGTTGGCTTCAGCCCCCACGCATATAATGCGGGGGTGTTCGTAGAAGATGCATGTTCACACTTGATCCAACGTCTTGGTCCATTAAGGAGGTGATAGCACAGCGAACTAGGCAATCGGACTATAATGCTTTAACACTTTCACTTAGCCAGAGGAGTTTGACAGTGGGGCTACTATATATCCCCTGGTGGCTCCACGCTCATCCAGATTCGGGGCGCGTACATGCCTGGCCGGGAAACGGTCCTTCATTAAGGCGGAGGAATCCCAAAGATTCCGCTAGGTCATCGAGTGGTTGACCAGTCTCACGCTATATCATGACAGTCAGTTTTCGACTTTCTCTATTAAGGTGCTCGTCCGGATGTACCAGTGCACAATCGCAGTAGTTCTCCTGGTGCCGCCTTAGCCGATAGAGCGGAACGTAAAGCAACAAAACACAGGAGCCGGGCAAACCCAACATTTGACCAAAGACATGATTCGGAGCTGATGCATATAAGGCCAAACTCGCGACGCCGAACAATCTCTAAGGTACTCGGTCTTTATGATGTAAACCGGGCATAAACAGTGCCCTTTGTAATAAGCCCCTAGTGTCTAGGTTCGTGCAATATTCTGACATGGCCACATGACAATACGTCAGCATCCTTCTCAATTGTACTGACAATCCGGGGGATGTGTATCAACAAGAGACAGTAAAAAGGGTTTACGCATGGTCTTAATCTAAAAAGAATCCTTGAAACGGGTCCCTGCTGCACGTCTGCGCCTGTGTCTCCGTTGTGCCGTATCCTGGACGGGTGTAGCACGATGGTCATCTGTAAAAGAGAGGAACTTAGTTGAAAAGTTGTCGTGCAAAAAGGTAGGTTATACTAAATAAACCATGTACAGTCCAAGATGAATAAAGTTGAGCCTAATTGTCACTTGTTTACACGCGTTGAGCTCCTTGTATTGTTATAGGGGTATAGCCATCAAACCTGTATCAATTATATATAGCTGCACCGGACTCGTCTAACCGTGTCAGTGGTCTTAACGACTTGTCAGATGCTCTAGTTGGTGAGGCCATCTAGTGTGCGGCTGCCAAGGCGACCGCACGGTCTTCCACGCACAAGGAGCGCTCAATATTTCCATTTACTGTAATGATGCCACGTGGACCGGGCATCTTAAGCATGAGAGAACCGTAATGCGGTATTGCGTTAAAGCGAGTGAAAGCTTCGCCTCCGAGTAGTGCTTGATAGCCACTTTGGAACGGAGCGATGTGGAAGGTTAACTTTTCGCTGCGGAAGTTTATCGGGAAAGCCGAATATAACCTCTAGTAGCAGGGAGCCCGTGCAATGGGCTTCTGGGCATGGCGTTACTCCTTTAAAGGTAGTATTGCTATGGCTGATTTTTGTTGGGTCTATCCCCATTTTGCGGACTGTGTCCTAATATATCAGGTTTAAACTACTGCCGCCGTCCATCAAGACTCGTGTGAAGTGGTATCTGTCAATTATCGGGTCTAACACCATGGCAGCCCATCCTGCATGCCGAATACTTGCCGAGTAATCCCGATGGTCAAAGGTGATCGGTTGGGACGACCAATGGCAGAACTCCATGGTGGTAGGCCCCGGAGCATGTGTCTCTAGGAGTGCCGCTTTGTTTCTCCCCTTTATCACGTGTAACATGTTTACTGTTTTGACTTCTGGTGGGAATTTCTTCTGTTCCCCAGTGCTTTGCTTGCGAGGCTAGTCCTTGTCTTCGCTTGGTGTATCCTGCCCCTTGTGTTCGGCGTTGAGCTTGCCGGACTGCTTGAAGACCCAACATTCTCTATGGGTATGATTTGCAGGTTTATCGAGGGTGCTGTGGATCTGACATATTTTGTCCAGAATCTTGTTTAGGCTGGACAGTTCGTCTCTGTTGCCTTTGGAGGGCAACTTTTGCTGACCTGGCCGAGAGCTTCTGAATCCGGCGTTTACCGCCGTGCTCTTCGGGCTGCCTTCTTTATTCCGGCGCTTGTTTTTGCTGCGTCGTGGCTTCCCGTTTCCGTCCCTGACTTCGGATGTACTTGGGTCACTGGTGCTACATCGGGCTAACCAGCTGTCCTCGCCCGCGCAAAAGCGGGTCATGAGGCTTGTTAATGCTGCCATTGTTCTTGGATTTTCTTGGCTGAGGTGTCTGGCAAGCCATTCATCTCGAATGCTGTGCTTGAAAGCTGCTAAGGCTTCGGCGTCCGGACAATCGACTATTTGGTTCTTTTTCGTGAGAAACCTGTTCCAAAGCTTTCGGGCTAACTCTCCGGGCTGTTGAGTTATATGACTTAAATCGTATGCATCCGGTGGTCGGACATAGGTCCCTTGAAAATTTGCCCGAAAATCGTCCTCGAGCTCTTCCCAGCTTCCAATGGAGTTTTCAGGGAGGCTTTTAAGCCAGTGCCGAGCTAGCCCTTTGAGCTTGAGGGGTAAGTAGTTGATGGCATGGAGATCGTCTCCTCGAGCCATGTGGATATGGAGGATGTCGTCCTCAATACAGACCCCAGGGTTTATCGTTCTGTCGTACGCCTCTATGTTTACGGGTTTGAATCCCTCTGGAAATTCATGGTACAACACCTCATCGGTGAAACATAGGGGGTGTGCGGCACCCCTATATTTGGGTGTACCATGGTGTTCGGATTTTTGTTGTGTTGCATTGCGTGCTGGAGCGCGCTTGCTTGGCCCGTAGATGGATCTGGTTGCGCCGTCCTTTTGATGCGAGCCCTCACGTGGATCGCATACTGGCTTGTGTGTGGCATCATTTGCCGCTCTATGTTGGCCACGAGGTTGTCTATCCGACCGGATGGCTTTTTTGTTTTTTGATTGCGGGGGATCTAAGGCCTCCTCATCGAATTCAGGTAGCAGCTTTCGCTTCGGGTAGCTCTTTGTGTGGCGACTACCGCCGTATTTTGCTGCAGTGTTGAGTACTTCACTCCATCTGATTCTGAGTGTGTCTTGTGCAGCCCTGAGCCTTTGCTTCTGCTTTTTCAGACTCCTCGCAGTGGCAACAAGCCTTTGGTGGGTATTCTATTGCTCCGGGTGCCCGTCCGGTGTGATGTCATCTGGACTGTTATCTTCACCGGAGTCGGGTTGTTCGGTTTGATTCTTCGTGTTGCCGTGGTCGGACGGTGGTTCAACGCCGTGTTTCTCTTCCGCTGGCTCACCCTGCTCTATCGCTGGGTCTATATGACCGTTGTTTCTGCCGAGGCGGGATTTGGAGCGACGCTGACGCCGCCGCTTTGACTGCTTCTCAAGGGAACGATCCTTCGCTGCGTCCTTCCATTCCTCGTCGTTGTTTTCTTTGGGTGTGTCCACCATGTATACATCATATGATGAGGTGGGCGTCCAGTGCCCTGTGGGTAGTGGCTCCTATTCGTCTCCTGCATCGTCGTCCATACCGTCGATATCTTCGGAATCAAAGTCGAGCATGTCGGTCAAATCATTGACAGTGGCTACTAAGTGGGTGGTGGGTGGGCGGCGAATTTCTTCGTCATCCGCATCCCAATCCTGCCGGACATAGTTCGGCCAGGACTCTCCTGACAAGGAGAGAGACTTTAATGAATTCAGTATGTCGCCGAAGGGCGAGTGCTGAAAGATATCCACGGAGGTGAACTCCATGATTGGCGCCCAGACGGATTCGATAGGCACGGGCGCAGGCGGTTCGGAGTCCGTGGCCGGGGAAGGATCCTGCAGTTCGGCGACACGACTCTCGTTAGGGGTGAAGTTAGTATTTGGCTCTATCGCCGCTGAGGGTGTGGCCTCCATGGCGGGGTCTATCCACCCATCCTTGGATGGCGCAACTGGCTCCGAATAGAGGGCCGGAACGGTCGTCAGTGCGATCTCCCGAACACTGTCCGATGGTAGAGCTAAATCATGCTCATTGTGACCGTGCGGCGCACTCGGCAAGGGCTCGAATCCGTCGAAGATCAAGTCTCTGTGGATGTCGGCCGTGTGGTTTATGCTTTCAAACCTGACCTGGTGGCCAGCGGCGTAGCTCTCGATCTACTACGGATGGCCAAGCGAGTTGGCCCGCAGTGCGGAGCCGCCGAATACAAAGATCTGTCCGGGGAGAATAGTCTCACCCTGGACTGCATCGCTATCGATGATTGAAGGAGCCATCCAGCCTTATGGTGACGACACAGAGGAACTCTCAATGAAAGCACCAATGTTGGTGTCAAAACCGGCGGATCTCGGGTAGGGGGTCCTGAACTGTGCGTCTAAGGTGGATGGTAACAGGAGGCAGGGGACACGATGTTTACCCAGGTTCAGGCCCTCTTGATGGAGGTAATACCCTACGTCCTGCTTGATTGTTCATGATAATATGAGTAGTACAAGAGTTGATCTACCACGAGATCAAAGAGGCTAAACCCTAGAAGCTAGCCTATGGTATGATTGTTGTTCGTCCTACGGACTAAACCCTCCGGTTTATATAGACATCGGAGGGGCTAGGGTTACACAGAGTCGGTTACAAGGAAAGAGATCTACATATCCGTATTGCCAAGCTTGCCTTCCACGCCAAGGAGAGTTCCATCCGGACACGTGACGGAGTCTTCAATCTTGTATCTTCATAGTCCAACAGTCGGGCCAAAGGATATAATCCGGTTGTCCGGATACCCCCTAATCCAGGACTCCCTCACCTGTTACAAATTACCTTATCACAAAACTATCTATTACCGATAATTTCAGTGCTTGCAGAGAATATCTTACTAAAAACTGCTTATCATTTCCTTCCGCTCCTCGTTGGGTTCGACACTCTTACTTATCGAAAGGACTACGATAGATCCCCTACATTTGTGGGTCATCAAGACTCTTTTCTGGCGCCGTTGCCGAGGAGTGAAGCGCCTTTGGTAGGTGGAATTTGGTAAGTAAAAATTTATATAGTGTGCTGAAATTTACTATCACTTGTTACTATGGAAAGTAATCCTTTGGGGGGCTTGTTCGGGGTATCTTCACCCCGACCAGTAGAGCAAAGAGCTGCTCCTCAACCTACTGAACCTACTGAAAATGTTTATTTTGAAATTCCTTCGGGTATGGTAGAGAAACTGCTAGCTAATCCTTTTACAAGAGATGGAACATTGCATCCCGATTTGCACCTAATCTATGTGGATGAAGTTTGTGGATTATTTAAGCTTGCAGGTATGCCCGAGGATGTTATCAATAAGAAGGTCTTCCTTTTATCTTTGAAGGGAAAGGCATTGACATGGTTTAGGCTATGTGATGATATGGGATCATGGAACTACAACCGATTGAAATTGGAATTTCATCAGAAGTATTATCCTATGCATCTTGTTCATCGTGATCGTAATTATATATATATATATAATTTTTGGCCTCGCGAAGGAGAAAGCATCGCTCAAGCTTGGGGGAGGCTTAAGTCAATGTTATATTCATGCCCCAATCATGAGCTCTCAAGAGAAATTATTATTCAAAAAATTTATGCTCGGCTTTCTCTTGATAATCGCTCCATCCTTGATACTTATTGTACTGGCTCCTTTATGATGAAGACTATTGAATTCAAATGGGATTTATTGGAAAGAATTAAACGCAACTCTGAAGATTGGGATCTCGATGAAGGTAAGGAGTCAGGTATAATACCTAAGTTTGATTGTGTTAAATCTTTTATGGATACCGATGCTTTCCGTGAATTTAGCACTAAATATGGACTTGACTCTGAGATAGTAGCTTCTTTCTGTGAATCCTTTGCTACGCATGTTGATCTCCCTAAGGAGAAGTGGTTCAAATATAATCCTCCCATTGAAGTAAAAGAAGTTGCACATATGATTCTGTTGTTCCTACTGCTTATATTGAGAAACCACCTTTCCCTGTTAGAATAAAGGATCATGCTAAAGCTTCAACTGTTGTTCGTAAGAGTAATACTAGAACACCTACACCCTTTGAGCAAATCAAAGTTGAACCTAGTGTTGCTATGGTTAAAGATCTCTTGGCCGATAATATTGATGGGCATGTTATTTACTTCTGTGATGAAGCTGCTAAAATTGCTAGACCTGATACTAAAAATAAGCATAGACCTGTTGTAGGCATGCCTGTTATTTCTGTTAAAATAGGAGATCATTGCTATCATGGCTTATGTGACATGGGTGCTAGTGCAAATGCAATACCTCATTCCTTATACAAAGAAATTATGCATGATATTGCACCTGCTGAGATAGAAGAGATTGATGTTACAATTAAACTTGCCAATAGAGACACTATTTGACCAGTTGGGATTGTTAGAGATGTTGAAGTCTTGTGTGGGAAAGTCAAATATCCTGCTGATTTTCTTGTTCTTGGTTCCCCACAAGATAACTTTTGTCCCATTATATTTGGTAGACCCTTCTTGAATACTGTTAATGCTAGGATAGATTGCAAAAAGGATGTTGTTACTATTGGTTTGGGGGATATGTCTCATGAGTTTAATTTTGCTAAATTTCGTAGACAACCCCATGATAAAGAATTGCCTAGTAAAGATGAAATTATTGTTCTCGCTTCTATTGCCGTGCCTCCTAGTGATCCTTTAGAACAATATTTGCTCGACCATGAAAATGATATGTTCATGAATGAAATAAGGAAAATAGATGAAGTATTCTTTAAACAGGGACCTATTTTGAAACACAACTTGCATGTTGAAATTCAAGGGGATCCTCCTTCACCCAAGGGTGATCCCTATTTGAGCTTAAATCTTTACGTGATACTCTTAAATATGCTTATCTTGATGAGAAAGAGATATATCCTGTTATTATTAGTGCTAACCTTTCAGAGCATGAAGAAAAGAAACTATTGAAAACACTGAAGAAGCATTGTGCTGCTATTGGATATACTCTTGATGATCTTAAGGGAATTAGTTCCACTCTATGCCATCACAAAATAAAATTGGAGAAACACACGAAACCGGTTGTTGATCACCAACGACGGTTAAATCCTAAGATGAAAGAAGTGGTAAGAAAAGAAATACTAAAGCTTCTGGAGGCAGGTATAATTTATCCCATTGCTGATAGTCAGTGGGTAAGTCCTATCCATTGTGTCCCTAAGAAGGGAGGTATTACTGTTGTTCCTAATGATAAAGATGAATTGATTCCACAAAGAATTGTTATAGGTTATAGAATGGTAATTGATTTCCACAAATTAAGTAAAGCTACTAAAAAGGATCATTATCCTTTACCTTTTATTGATCAAATGCTAGAAAGATTATCCAAACATACACATTTTTGCTTTCTAGATGGTTATTCTGGTTTCTCTCAAATACCTGTGTCAAAAGAGGATCAAGAAAAGACAACTTTTACTTGCCCTTTCAGTACCTTTGCTTATAGACATATGCCTTTTGGTTTATGTAATGCACCTGCTACCTTTCAAAGATGTATGACTGCTATATTCTCTGACTTTTGTTAAAAGATTGTGGAGGTATTCATGGATGATTTTTTTTGTATGTGGAACTTCTTTTGATGATTGCTTAAGCAACCTTGATCGAGTTTTCCAGAGATGTGATGAAACTAATCTTGTCTTGAATTGGGAGAAGTACCACTTTATGGTTAATGAAGGTATTGTCTTGGGGCATAAAATTTCTGAAAGAGGTATTGAAGTTGATAAAGCTAAGGTTGATGCTATTGAAAAGATGTCGTGTCCTAAGGACATTAAAGGTATAAGAAGTTTCCTTGGTGATGCCTGTTTTTAGAGGAGGTTCATTAAGGACTTCTCTAAAATTTCTAGGCCTCTGACTAATCTCTTACAAAAAGATGTTCCTTTTGTGTTTGATGAGGATTGTGTATGTAACGCCCTCGATGCGGCTATATCTCCCACGTGTCGAAGCACGACTTAGAGGCATAACCGCATTGAAAGCAATGTCGCAAGTGAGGTAATCTTCACAACAACCCATGTACATAAATAAAGGGGAAAGGTCCATAGTTGGCTTACACTCGCCACGTCACACAAATACGTAAATAAGTCATTACATTCATCCAATACACTCAAGGTCCGACTACGGAACCAAAATGAAGATAAACCCCAAATGCAACATAGTCCCCGATCGCCCCAACTGGGCACCACTACTGATCATCTGGGAAAGACACATAGTAACGACAAGAGTCTTCATCGAACTCCCACTTGAGCTTGGTCATATCATCTGGAATGACATCATCGGTCCCTGCATCTGGTTTTGGAAGGAATCTGTGAGTCACGGGGACTCAGCAATCTCGCACCCTTGCGATCAAGACTATTTAAGCTTATAGGTAAGGTAAAGGTATGAAGTGGAGCTGCATCAAGCGACTAGCATATATGGTGGCTAACATATTGTAGCGACCAGACCTCAAACAGTAAGATCTCTGTGCTCCGGTGTCATCCCTGGATCAGTAATGCTGACACCACACAGTACTCGGAGGATTTATAACAGAGTAGCAATCACACACTTATTACATCGAGTGTCTCAAACGAGAACTTATTACACTAAATATGGCTTAAGGCCATCTAATAACAATAACAGCGGAAGGCTTGGAAGATAAGTGAGTCCATCAACTCCAACGGCATCACTGAGTATAGGACCACGACCTAAAAACTCCTTAATCGTCGTCTGAAAAGTCTGCAACATTAACGTTGCAGCCCGAAACGGGTCAGCACATGGAATATGCTGGCAATGTAACACATAGAGAGTAATGGAATGAAACAGCTATACTATATGCATATTTGGCTGGTGGAAAAGCTCTATGGTTACAGTTTTGCGTAAAGCCAATTTTTCCCTACTGCAAAGGAATAAATTTTTTTAACTATCATGGTAGTTGTTAAACATTGAGAATGGTTGACAGCATCCTCAATCCCAATTAAGCATCATCTTTAAACAAAACCCAACAAAATTAATTTAGAGTAACATGTTGAGATTCACATGATAATCCAGGTACTAGATACTCAAGATGTCCATAACCGGGGACACGGCTAACCATGATTAGTTTATTACACTCTGCAGAGGTTTGCGCACTTTTCCCCACAAGACTCGATCGCCTCCGTTTGGTTTCTCGCACTACAAGGTGTTTGAGAAGACGGATGACCGAGACATAGTCTTTCAGAAGCGCTAGCACCTTACGATCGGGTAGACCGTACCACCTACATCCCCTACATCTGCTAGTCTACCACTGTAAGAGTTCGCACGACTTAGTCAACTATGCTAGAGACCATAATAGCTTATGGCTGCACACGGAAGTTTCTAGTATGAATAGTCTCATGATCCCTTTGAGCCTGGGTGGCGGTCCAAAAGAAAACAGGCAAGTCCTGGAATACCCAGGTGCCTCAATCCACCCAGATGTGTGTTTAAGTTGCCACCTTAGATAAACCATTAATTAACAAACTCACATATGTCATGGATATCACTCACCCAATCCACGTCTACTAGCATAGCATGGCATAATAAGAAAACGCGGAAGTAACTCCCAAAGTTTTGAAAATAAACAGGTAATAGGTACTACCTCAACTACTTCCCATCCCACAGTTTAATTAGATCCTAATCATGCAATGTGTGAGGATTAGATCTAATGCAATAAAACTGGGTAGTAGAAAAGGTATGATCAAAGTGTTACTTGCCTTGCTGATGATCCGCGAAACCTAGAGATTCAAAGTAACAAGCGGCGCACTCCGGGTATTCTATCACAGACAAACAAACAAGCATACAATAAGTACTCATCTAATGCACGGGTAAAACTCAAATAAGAGATCTAACCAGAAGGTTCAACTTAAGAACTCCGGTTTGCAAAAAGAATCAAATCGAACGGAACAACGAAAGTCAAACGGCGAAAGAAAACAACCTCGTTCTACTAATCTGGATCTAGGGCAATTTTTACAGTAGCAAAATCTTGTTTAGGTTGGTTAAACGGATAGAGGGTTTCGAGACGAAACTCCAGGCGCTTGAATCGCCTGATTCCGATAAACGAGCGAAAATTTATACTAAAACGAAAATCGGATCAGGAATCGCGATCAGAAAAATCACGGATTTAATCCGAGATAAAGAAAAACGACGAACGTTCGCTAGAACGAACGAACAGAAGAACGCTCACTATTTTAATAAACCGGAAAACCAATCTATTTAAAAAAACCGACGGAAAAACCGACAGAAAAACCGAACGGTTTTTCGAAAAAAACAAAAAAACGGCGCGGAAAACGAGGCGGCGGGTCGGCGGCGTCGGCGGCGGGAGCTGGCGGCTAGGGTTTCGGGGCTGGGGCGCTGGCTCGGCTGGGCCTCTCCCCCGGCTTATAAAGCCTTCCCGGGCCGGTGTCCAGGTCGGACACGGCCCGTAGGTCGGTGCGCGTTTTTTTTTAAATTTTACGCGTAGAAGAAAAATAAAAAGAAATACTAAACGGACTCCAAAAATTCCGAAATAAATTTTCACGGGCTTCTAAAATCAAGCCGCACAAGGTGAACATTTATTTGGGGCCTAAATGAAATTTTGAAAAACACACATTTTTCCTAAATTCAAATAAAATAACGAAAAACTCCGAAATAAAATCTTATTTGATTTTATCATTAAATCCTCAATATTTCTTTATTTTGGGAAAGTCATTTTATTCCCTCTCTCATATTTTTGTAATAGAAATAATTGATGATAAAATAAAGAGAATCAAATGATCCTATTCTCAAAATTTGAGAAAACTCAAATATGAAAATAATGAAATCCCCAACTCTCTCCGTGGGTCATTGAGTTACGTGGAATTTCTAGGATCAACCAAAATGCAAAATAAAATATGGTATGCAATGATGATCTAATGTATAACATTCCAAATTGAAAATTTGGGATGTTACACATATTCGCAAAAGAGAGCGAGAAGAGAAGGTAAAAGCACGTCGAACAACTATGATCAAGAAGTGATCCTAGAACAACCTACGTCAAGCATTACTCCAACACCGTGTTCACTTCCCGGAGTCTGCCGAGAAGAGACCATCACGGTTACACACGCGTTTGGTGCATTTTAATTAAGTTTAGTTCAAGTCTTCTACAACCGGACATTAACAAATTCCCATCTGCCCGTAACCGCGGGCACGGCTTTCGAAAGTTCAAATCCCTGCAGGGGAGTCCCAACTTAGCCCATCACAAGCTCTCACGGTCAACGAAGGATATTCCTTCTCCCAAGACAATCCGATCAGACTCGGCATCCCGGTTACAAGACATCTTCGACCATGGTAAAACAAGTCCAGCAACACCGCCCGAATGTGCCGACAAATCCCGATAGGAGCCGCACATATCTCGTTCTCAGGGCACACTCAGATGAGACTAGCTACGAGTAAAACCAACCCTCAAGTTTCCCCGAGGTGGCCCCGCAGGCAGCTCAGTCGGACCAACACCCAGAGGAGCACTAGCCTAGGGGGGTTTAAATAAAGATGACCCTTGGGCTCCGGAAACCCAAGGGAAAAAGAGGCTAGGTGGCGAATGGTAAACTCATAGTTAGGCATTTCTGGAGGAGTTTTATTCAAGGCAAACTGTCAAGGGGCTCCCATTATAACCCAACCGTGTAAGGAACGCAAAATCTGGGAACATAACACCAATAAGACGGAAACTAGGGCGGCAAGAGTGGAACAAAACACTAGGCATAAGGCCGAGCCATCCACCCTTTACCAAGTATATAGGTGCATTAAGATAAACAAGATAATATGATGATATGCCAACAATAAACATGTTCCAACAAGGAACGGTCTCCAAACTTCACCTGCAACTAGCAACGCTATAAGAGGGGCTGAGCAAAGCGGTAACATAGACAAACAATGGTTTGATAGGACAAGGTGGGTTAGAGGTTTGACATGGAAATATGGGAGGCATGATAAGCAAGTGGTAGGTATCGTAGCATAGGCATAGCAAAAGAGTGAGCATCTAGCAAGCAAAGATAGAAGTGATTTCGAGGGTATGGTCATCTTGCCTGCAAAGTTCTCAGAGTTGCCTTGATCCTCGTAAGCGTACTCAACGGGCTCCTCGTTCACGTACTCATCTCCCGGCTCTACCCAAAGCAAGAACAGCAAGCAAAAGGAACACAATCAACCACGTGCAATGCTCAAGCAACATGATGCAAACATGGTATGACATGCGGGATGCGATATGTGATGCATATGCATGATTTGCAAAGGAATGAATGAACCTGGCCTCAACTTGGAAAACCAAGAGTGCCACTGGAAAGAGGAGTTGATTTCGGTTGAAATCGATATAAAGATCACCGGAATCGGATGCACGGTTTGGAAATGGCAAGCAAAACAAATATGGCACCGGTTTGCGATAATCAGCAAGTAGCCATCTAAATGCATCAATAACAACATGCTACAACACTCCAACATGACAACAAAATACATGGCAGGGATCCACTCATAATTCTTGACAAAATATGAACACTGAGCTACAGCTAATTCACTCATTAACAGGTTCAAACAAGCATGGCAAAAGTGCAAAAGATTACTGGTTACAGACTTAGTGAAATTAACAGCATGTCAGGAATTTATCATCAGGAAGCAAACTTTAGAGCATGAAAACTACATGCTACAGGAACATATCATGGCAAAGCAAGGCATGGAATTAAGCTACTCAAAGCATATAACAAAAGTTCTTTAGTGACCTTGAGCCACAAGGGATCAGAAAATACAATCGCAAGCATGTGAACATAGCAAAAACATAAACATATTCAGACTTCGTGAAAAACTGGAGCATGCAAAACAGATAACGAGTAGGCATATTTACGAGCTCGATGCACTCACTACAAAGCATGGCATGACAAACTAAGCATACACCCATCAAGAAGACATGGCATAGAATCTAGACATGGCAAGAACAACATCATAGCATGCACGGATCAACAACAACAACCTCGGCAAAATCGCTAAGCATGTTAACAATCTGCCAGGAATCATTTTATAGAAAAAGTAGAGCTCGATTGAATCAAGCTAGGGTGCTACATAATTGCAAACAAAGACATGGATGGATAGATCACCACAATATTAACAAAACATCCTTACTGATCATCCTCAAAAGAGGCACGGATCAGTAGGAAACATCATGAACACATGGCATAAAAATTACAGCAGGACAAGCACAGTCCCTGAAATCAACATCATTGAGTAAGCTACTTTGCATGCTTGTGCTAGTCACCACGAAGATCACAAAAATACATGGCATACACCCCTGTAAAGATGGAATGGCATTTAACAGAACACATGTAGAGCTCAGGATCATAACATGCACACATTAACCATGGCAAAAATGACAAAAGGTCATTTGCTGAAATAGATCCGAAATATTCCTCACATAGCCCTCTTCCAACAGAATTTCGGGCATCAAGATGAGCTCGAATGAAAATAATGCAATGAGACGAAATGATGTACTCGTCGAGACGAACATTTTGATATGCTACACGCACGAATCAAAGCTACGGATGCAGAGTTATGGCATGTCAAAGATTGCAAAAATCTATGGTTTCGGAGAGGAAAAAGTCAACCGCGAGATCTAGATCTGGATCCACTGTAGCAGCACTATAGCGGCGCGGATTTCGAAGATGGCTGGCCAGAGTTTGGGGTCACCGGAGATGGAGATCCGGCAGAGGAGGTCGGCTCGCCGGCGAGGTGGCCGCGGCAGGGGATGGCGAGGCCACGGCGGCGCGCGGCGGAGGTCTGCGATGAGGTGGCGGCCTCGGTCGTCGTCGACGTAGTAGGACGAGGCGGCCGGCGCGGAGATGAACTCTGGCGAGGCGCCCGCGGCGGCGCGGCGACGCCGGTCGGCGGGAAGAAGACGGCGGGGCGCGGTAGGAGGCGGCGCAAGGCGCGCGGGCCTCGGGGGCTCTCCCCGGGCCGAGCGGGCCGGAGGCGGGGGAGACCCGGCGGCGACACTTGGCGGCACCTGATTGGCCATGGAGAGGTGTCCGGACTGAGCGGACGTTGTCCGGTGGCGGCGAGAGCAAACTTTAGGGTTAGGGTATGAGAAGACCCGGAATTTTTGAAGGAGGGGCTATTTATAGGAGTAGGAGGAGCTAGGAAGCTCCAAATGAGGTGCGGTTTGTGGCCACGCGATCGTGATCGAATGCTCTAGATGATGGGAGAGGTTTTGGTGGGTTTTGTGCCAGTTTGGAAAGGTGTTGGGCTGCAACACACACAAGGCCTTTTCAGTCCCTCGGTTAACCGTTGGAGTATTAAACGAAGTCCAAATGGTACGAAACTTGATAGGCGGTCTACCAATAGTAAACCAAGGCCGCATGACAAGTCTCGGTCCAATCCGAAAACGTTTAACCTCCACACATGAAAAGAGGTAGAAAGGACCACCGGAGAACATAGGAGCGCCGGAATGCAAAACGAACAACGGGGAAAATGCTCGGATGCATGAGACGAACACGTATGCAAATGCAATGCACATGATGACATGATATGAGATGCAAGACAAAGAAAAAAACACACGGAGACAAAAACCCGACAACGATGAAATAAAATAACTTAGTGCCGGAAACGGCAAGAATCGGAATACAAATAAGGTAAATTACATCCGGGGTGTTACAGTGTAGAAGCATTTGAAATACTTAAGAAAGCTTTGATTTCTGCACCTATTGTTTAGTCTCCTGATTGGAATTTACCATTTGAAATTATGTGTGATGCTAGTGATTATGCTATAGGGGCTGTTCTAGGACAAAGAGTTGATAAGAAATTAAATGTTATCCAATATGCTAGTAAAACTCTAGACAGTGCCCAAAGAAATTATGCTACTACTGAAAAGGAATTTTTAGCAGTTGTATTTGCTTGTGATAAGTTCAGACCTTATATAGTTGATTCTAAAGTAAATGTTCACACTGATCATGCTGCTATTAAATATCTTATGGAAAAGAAGGATGCTAAACCTAGACTTATTAGATGGGTTCTCTTGCTACAAGAATTTGATTTGCATATTATTGATAGAAAGGGAGCTGAGAACCCCGTTGCAGACAACTTGTCTAGGTTAGAGAATGTTCTTGATGACCCACTACCTATTGATGATAGCTTTCCTGATGAACAATTAGCTATCATAAATGCTTCTCGTACTGCTCCATGGTATGCTGATTATGCTAATTACATTGTTGCTAAATTTATACCACCTAGTTTCACATACCAGCAAAAGAAAAAGTTCTTCTATGACTTAAGACATTACTTTTGGGATGACCCACACCTTTATAAAGAAGGAGTAGAAGGTGTTGTTAGACGTTGTGTACCTGAGCATGAACAGGAACAGATCCTACACAAGTGTCACTCCGAGGCTTATGGAGGACACCATGCTGGAGATAGAACTGCACATAAGGTACTACAATCCGGTTTTTATTGGCCTACTCTATTCAAGGATGCCCGTAAGTTTGTCTTGTCTTGTGATGAATGTCAAAGAATTGGTAATATTAGTAGACGTCAAGAAATTCCTATGAATTATTCACTTGTTATTGAACCATTTGATATTTGGGGCTTTGATTATATGGGACCGTTTCCTTCCTCTAATGGGTATACACATATTTTAGTTGCTGTTGATTATGTTACTAAGTGGGTAGAAGCTATTAAAACTAGTAGTGCTGATCAAAACACCTCTATTAAGATGCTTAAAGAAGTTATTTTTTCGAGGTTTAGAGTACCTAGATACTTAATGACTGATGGTGGTTCACATTTTATTCATGGTGCTTTTTGTAAAATGCTTGCTAAGTATGATCTTAATCATAGAATTGCATCTCCATATCATCCACATTCGAGTGGTCAAGTAGAAATGAGTAATACAGAGCTTAAATTAATTTTGCAAAAGACTGTTAATAGATCTAGAAAAATTGGTCCAAGAAACTTGATGATGCATTATGGGCTTATATAACTGCATATAAGAATCCTATGGGTATGTCTCCATATAAAATGGTTTATGGAAAAGCATGTCACTTACCTCTTGAACTAGAACATAAGGCATATTGGGCCATTAAAGAGCTCAATTATGATTTCAAACTAGCCGGTGAGAAGAGGCTTTTTGAAATTAGCTCACTTGATGAATGGAGAACCCAGGATTATGAGAATGCCAAACTGTTTAAAAAAAAGTTAAAAGATGGCATGACAAAAGGATACAAAAATGTGAGTTTAATGTAGGTGAGTATGTATTGTTATACAACTCTCGTTTAAGATTTTTTGCAGGAAAACTCCTCTCTAAATGGGAAGGTCCTTATGTCATCGAGGAGGTCTATCGTTCCGGCGCGATAAAAATCAACAACTTCGAAGGCACAAATCCGAGGGTGGTGAACGGTCAAAGAATCAAACATTATATCTCAGGTAATCCCATAAATGTTGAAACTAATGTTATTGAAACCGTAACCCCGGAGGAATACATAAGGGTGTAACATCCCAAATTTTCAATTTGGAATGTTATACATGGGTCATTCATGCATATCATATTTTTTTGCATTTTGTTTTATCATCCTCGTAAGCAACTCAAGGACCCTCGGAGAGAGTTGGGGATTTTCCCTCCTTCTCAAATTTGAGTTTTATCAAATATTGGAACAAGGATCACTTTGGTTTTAATTGTTTTCTCTTCAAAAATATTTCATATCAAAATATATGAGAGGAGATAATATGACTTCTCCAAAATAATTGAAATATTAGAGGAAAATATTAAAATCAAATAAGTTATTTTATTTGGGTTTTATCGCTATTTTATTTGAATTAGGAAAAATATGCATTTTTCAAAATTGCATTCGAGGCCCAAATAAATGTTCACCCTGTCCGGAGTATTTTTAGAGGACGGGGAAAGTTTATTTTAGAATTTTTGGAGTCCGTTTAGTATTTCTTTGTTTTTCTGTGCAGAACTATTTTTAAAAAAAGTTACCGCCTTACCGGGCCGTGTTCGCCTGGGACAATGACCCGGCCGGCCCTTTAAGAGGCGAGGCATCGAGCCGCCGCCAGCCCTAGCCCGCCCGCACGCCCCGCCAAACCCTAAGCCGCCGCCGCCACCCACCGCCGCCGCGCCTCGCCGTCGCCGCCGCCGCGCCGCCGCCAATCTCCACCGAGCCGCCGCCGTTGACTGTCGTCCGGTCATTTTTTAGAAACCCTAGACCGTTTTTTCTATTAGATCGGTTTTTGTTTTAGTTTTTTTCGGTTCGGTTAAGTTGTGGACATTCGTCCGTACATTCGTTTTAACGAACGCCGTTCACCCGTTAGTCACAGACAGCGAACGTTCGTTCATTAGCCTGTTCGTCAGTTTTTCTTTTTCCAGGGTTTTTCGCGATTATTTTTTATCGTGATTTCTGACCCGATTTTCGTTTTAGTTTATCTTTTCGCTTGTTTATCAGAATCAGGCAATTCAAATGCCTAGATCTTCGTCTCGAAGCCCTTTTTCTGTTTAATCAACTTGAACAAGATTTTGGTACTGTAAAATTTGACTTTAGCCTAGATTAGTAACCGGATCTTGTTTCTTTCGCAGTTTGACTTTCGTTGCTCCGTTTGATTTGATTCTTTTTGCAAATCGGAGTTATTCAGTTGAACTTTCTGGTTAGATCTTATTATTTGAGATTTATCTATGCAGCTTTGCTGGATTGCTTATGTATGTTATTGTTTGTTTGTGATAGAACACCCAGAGTGCGAAGCGTGCTACTACGAGTCTCTAGGTTTTGCGGATCATCAGCAAGGCAAGTAACACTTTGATCATACCCCTTTATCACCCAGTTTTTATGCATTAGTTCAACCTTCACACATTGCATGAGTAGGATCTCTTAACATGTGGGTTTGGGAAGTAGATGACGAGGTAGAACCTATTACCTGTTTTATTATCAAACCCTGGGAGTTACTTCTACGTTATGCTTATATTGCCATGCTATGCTCGTAGACGTGGATTTGGGTTTGAGTGTATCCATGACAGATGTGAGATTGTTAATTTAATGGTTTAACTTAAGGTGGCAATTTTAATACACATCTGGGTGGATTGCTTGTTTTGGGCACCTGGGGATATACCGGTGTTGTCTTAGGAGATCCCGGGGATATACCGTGTGATCCTCCTACGGTCCGCCACCCAGGCTCAAAGGGATCATAAGATTATTCATGCTAGAAACTTATGTGTGCAGCCACAAGCCAATATGGGCTCTGGCATAGTTGAGTCTGTTGTGTGACCTCTTTCAGTGGTGGGCTAGCAGATGTAGAGATAAAGTAGGTGTAACTGCCCACCCGTAGTAAAGAGTTAATGCTTCTGAAAGACTGTGTCTCGGTCATCCGTTTCTCAAACACCATGTAGTGCGAGAACTTAAATGGAGGAGATCGAGTCTTGTGAGGAAAAGTGTGCAAACCTCTGCAGAGTGTACAAACTAATCCTGGTTAGCCGTGTCCCCGGTTATGGACATCTTGAGTATCTGGTTTATGGATTATCATATGGATCTCATCACTCTAATTTAATTTTTTCGGTTGATAATTACTTTTAGTGGGGATTGTGTTGGAGGAACCTTCTCAATGTTGTTCAACTACCATGATAGTTAAATAAAATATATTCCTTTGTTGTAGGGAAAAATTGGCTTTACGCAAAACATATTAACCATACAGCCTCCACCAGCCATATATGCATGTAGTGATAACATTTATTCTGTTCATTACTCGCCTGTGTTACTTTGCCAGCATATTCCATGTGCTGACCCGTTTTCGGGCTGCAACGTATCATGTTGCAGACTTTTTAGACGAGGAGTAAGATGCGATAGGTCATTTGTCGTGCACTTAGCTATGCCATTGGAGTTGATGGACTCACTTTATCTTCCAAGACTTTCGCTGTTATCGTATTAGACGGCCTTAAGCCATATTTATTGTAATAAGTTCTCTCTTGAGTCATTCGATGTAATCAGTGTGTGATTTCCACTCTGTTATAAATCTTTCGAGTACTGTGTGTGTCAGCATTACCGATCCAGGGATGACACTGAAGCACATAGACTTGACCGTTTGAGGTCGGGTCGCTACAAAGGGACACTTTCCAGAACATTTCAGACTCCGAAAAGGAAGAGGTATGTGGTACGGTAAGTAAACCGACTCTAAAACAGTTCTAATAGCAATTTTTCTCCGTTTTGGAATATTTAAGAAAATAGGAAAATAAGAAGCAGTCCGGGAATGACACAAGGCTTTCACGAGGGTGGAGGGCGCATCCCCTTCCTCGTGGGCACTTCGTGTGCTCTCCGGACTCCATTTTCTTGTATGATACTTCTTTTGGTCGGTAAAAATTCATTATATAATCTCCCGAAGGATTTGACCACCGTATCACGTGAATATCTCCTATTTTTGTTTTGAGTTGTTTCTGCTGCAGATCTAGAACAAGATGTCTTCTCAAGAGTCAATCTGGGAGAGTCGGGTGTCTCATCCGACACCAGGGCCAAGAGCAAACATCAATGCTGACCACTTTGGGCCATCAACCGAGGAAGAGATGGAGGCCGACTTGAAAAGGATAGATGCAATGGAGGAGGATCAGGAAGTTACTTCTCGTTTCCGAGGCGGATTCACGATGGGGGAACTACAGAGCTCAACTATTCCAAACACAGTCATCCCTTCCAATGTTAGATTTATTTCTTATGAAAATATGAAAAAGAGTGTTACTTGTTCTCCCGCAGCTATGCAACATCCTTGGGCGAAGGGAGCTTTAGCCGTCACGGGCAAGCTCCAAAAGGAAATAATGGACCTCAAGAAGCAAGTCAATAAGCTCGAGGAAGAGAATCGTATCCCGAGGGGCATCATCGCCAAGAATATCACATCACCACCCCTAAAGAAAGAGACATAAACACATGGGTGTGGGCACTCCCCTTGGAAACTGCCAAGCTTGGGGGATTGCCCCGGTATCATATCACCATCACACTTTTATCTTTACCGCTTTTGTTAGTTCGATCCTTTTGGTAATATCTTGATCTATTAGAATAAAGTTTTAGTATGATCTAGTTTTGAGTTTTGATTTATGATCCTTCTATGTAATCGAATCCGTGAGCTATATATAATAAAGATTAGTGTTGAGTCAAGGGCTTGATTGTCTTGCTATGATCTTGAGGGAATAAAATAAAAGAGAAAGAATTAAAGAGATCATATGGATGTTATGGAGAGTAATGACTTCACATATAAAAAGTATGATGAATAAAAGTTGTTGAGAGTTGAAAAGCATAGTTTTGGTCATCGTTGCAATTAATAGGAAGTAATAAATAAAGAGAGGTCTTCACATATAAATATACTATCTTGGACATCTTTTATGACTGTGAGCACTCATTAAAATATGACATGCTAAAAAGTTGATGTTGGACAAGGAATACAAAGTAATGGGTTATGTTTTCTTACATCTGAAATAAATTATATTGTCATGGATCATCCAACATGTTGAGCTTGCCTTTCCCTCGCATGCTAGCCAAATTCTTTGCACCAAGTAGAGATACTACTTGTGCTTCCAAATATCCTTAAACCCCAGTTTTGCCATAAGAGTCCACCATATCTACCTATGGATTGAGTAAGATCCTTCAAGTAAGTTGTCATCGTTGCAAGTAATAAAAATTGCTCTCTAAATATGTATGACTTATTAGTGTGGAGAAAATAAGCTTTGTACGATCTTGTGATGTGGAAGAAATAAAAGCGACGGTCTCATATTAAAGGTCCATATCACAAGTGGCAATATAAAGTGACGTTCTTTCGCATTAAGATTTTGTGCATTCAACCATAAAAGCACACGACAACCTCTGCTTCCCTCTGCGAAGGGCCTATCTTTTATTCTTGTCTATTACTTCATATAAGAGTCATGGTGATCTTCACCTTTCCTTTTTACATTTTATCCTTTGGCAAGCACAATGTGTTGGAAATATCCAGATATATATAGCTTATTGGATGTGAGTTTTCATGAACTATTATTGTTGACATTACCCTTGAGGTAAAAGGTTGGGAGGCAAAACTATAAGCCCCTATCTTTCTCTGTGTCCGATTAAAACTTCATACCCATAAGTATTGCGTGAGTGTTAGCAATTGGGAAAGACTAAATGATAGTTGAGTATGTGGACTTGCTGAAAAGCTCTTATATTGACTCGTTCTGATGTTATGATAAATCACAATTGCTTCATTGACTGAGATTATAGTTTGTTAGTTTTCAATTAAGTTTATAATTCATACTTGAAACTATGAATGAATTGTTACTTTAGCATAAGAGATCATATGAAATATATATATATATGTTGCTGTTATAATAATGATCATGACGCCCTAATGTCCGTATTTTATTTTATCGGCACCTCTATCTCTAAACATGTGGATATATTTTTCGATTTCGGCTTCCGCTTGAGGACAAGCGAGGTCTAAGCTTGGGGAGTTGATACGTCCATTTTGCATCATGATTTTATATCGATAATTATTTCATTATGGGCTGTTATTACACATTATGTCACAATACTTATGCCTATTCTCTCATATTTTATAAGGTTTACATGAAGAGGGAGAATGCCGGCAGCTGGAATTCTGGGCTGGAGAAGGAGCAAATATTAGAGACCTCTTCTGCGCAACTCCAAAAGTCCTGAAGCTCCACAGGAATTATTTTTAGAATATAAAAAAAATATTGGGCGAAGAAAGTACCAGAGTGGGGCCACCCACCGTCCACGAGGGTGGGGGGCGCGTCCCTTGCCTCGTGGGCCCCCTGGCAGGCCTCTGATGCCCATCTTCTGCTATATGAGGTATTTCATCGAGGAAAAAGTGAGAAGCTAGCTCACGGGAAGAAACTCCGCCACCACGAGGCGGAACCTTGGCACAACCAATCTAGGGTTCCGGCGGAGCTGTTCTGCCGGGGAAACTTCCCTCCGGGAGGGGGAAATCATCACCATCGTCATCATCATCGACCCTCTCATCGGGAGGGGGTCAATCTCCATAAACATCTTCACTAGCACCATCTCGTCTCAAACCTAGTTCATCTCTTGTATCCAATCTTTGTCCCAAAGCCTCAGATTGGTACCTGTGGGTTGCTAGTAGTGTTGATTACTCTTCGTAGTTGATGCTAGTTGGTTTATTCGGTGGAAGATCATATGTTCAGATCCTTTATGCATATTAATACCCCTCTGATTATGAACATGAATATGATTTGTGAGTAGTTACATTTGTTCCTGAGGACATGGGAGATGTCTTGCTATAAGTAGTCATGTGAATTTGGTATTCGTTCGATATTTTGATGAGATGTATGTTGTCTCTCCTCTGGTGGTGTCATGTGAACGTCGACTACATGACACTTCACCATTGTTTGGGCCTAGGGGAAGGCATTGGGAATTAATAAGTAGATAATTGGTTGCTAGAGTGACAGAAAGCTTAAACCCTAGTTTATGAGTTGCTTCGTAAGGGGCTGATTTGGATCCATATGTTTCATGCTATGGTTAGGTTTACCTTAATACTTCTTTTCTAGTTGCGGATGCTTGCACTAGGGGTTAATCATAAGTGGGATTATTGTCCAAGGAAGGGAAGTACCCAAGCACCGATCCACCCACATATCAAATTATCAAAGTATCAAATGCGAATCATATGAACATGATGAAAACTAGCTTGACGATAATTCCCATGTATCCTTGGGAGCGTTTTCCTTTATATAAGAGTTTGTCCAAGCTTGTCCTTTGCTACAAAAAGGATTGGGCCATCTTGTTGCACCTTATTTACTTTATTTACTTGTTACCCGTTCCAAATTACCTTATCACAAAACTATCTGTTACCGATAATTTCAGTGCTGGCTGAGAATATCTTACTGAAAACTGCTTATCATTTCCTTCTGCTCCTTGTTGGGTTCGACACTCTTACTTATCGAAAGGACTATGATAGATCCCCTACACTTGTGGGTCATCAATTGTCAATGCAAAATTTAATGGAAGAAATAACTTATGAGTAATATGCACAAATTGATGATGTGGTGCTTGCATGCATAGAGTAGAAAAAATAGTGTGATTTATGACTTGCATGCATGACGTGTTCTTGTGCCATAGTTGCATGTCTAGGAAAAAAAGCTACTAGTGGGTTGTACTAGCTATTTAGGAATAGAAGATGTATACATGGAAGTTGTAGGGAAAGAGATGACATGTAGCACAATTCCTATGAGTAGGGATTGGAAAAGAGATGTCATTTGGTTCACATCATAGGAACTTTTCTCTTGAATCTATAGATGACATGTATCTCAATTCCTATGAGGAGGGATTAGAAAAGAGATGTCTTTTGGTTCACATCATAGGAACTTTTCTATTGAATATACGCTAATGTTTATTTTCCTTTGAAATTATGGGAGTATAGGAATCCATTCATATGAACCAAGTGGCTCTAAAGCTATAAAAAATATCATGTTTATTTCCTTTGAAATGTGGAGTATATGAATCTATTCCTATGAACCAATTGGCTCTAAAGGAAAAAATCCTATAAAAATCATATCATATAGAGTTCCTATGATATTCCTTCAAACCAAAGGATGGTTGAAATTGCTGCAGGTGATACGACGGCCTTTATTTGTAGACTCATCCCCCATCTTTATAGTTACCTCTCTGTCGGTGTTCTGGGAACAGGGGTCCCCAGACTTGCCTACATGCGGCCCACGACGTGGCTCTGCAAGTGGGCCCGTACGGCCCATCGTCACCAACAAGCATTCAAGACCCTCGCGAGGCGTGCGACACAAGACCTCCTCGAGAGCGGCCTCACCACGCTGGCTCGCGAGAGGCGGAGAGATGAAGTCCAGGAAAACCTCGCGAGGTTCCAATGACGTGAGCCGTGACGATTGAGACCAGGCGGGCGCCAGGGCGCACAGTGTCCTTGTTTCCTCTTTGGTGCTAAGGAGGCAAGCGCAGGCGAGGAGTACCGAGGTGTCAAGCAAAGGTTTCCATATCGGTGCAACGAGACCAAGACCCACAGGACGGCAAGATGGAGGTCACCATGGAGCCCAAGGCGGCGTCACCACCAGAGCCTTTGGCAGGCGAAGACTACTTTTGTCAGGATAACTTGTACTAGTTTTCCCCTTTCAAATTGGCTGTTGTTGGCTCCCTTCCAGCTCGATATTTGGGGAAAGGACCAAGGCCTCTATAAATAGGATAGCCAACACAGTAGGAGGCGAACTGGGCCTTAGCCATCTCATCTTGGACTAGATCCAACCCATCCACACACCCACCAAGCACAAGAACACCTCACCTCAGGAGGTTGTTCTTCCCCTTGTACTGTTCATCCTCAGCTCGAGAGGCAATCCACCAAACCACACTGGAATTGGGTATTACACCACATTGGTGGCCCGAACCAGTATAAATCTTGTGTCTCTTGTGTTGCGAGTTCATCGAGCTTGCCTTTGGGATCGTGGCGAGGTTGAGGGCGTGAGTTGGCAGGGGGAGATCTTTGTGCGCACCACAGTGTTCGAACCTTGAGGGTTTTGCCAGAACCCGAGATCCAACATTTGGCACACCAGGTAGGGGTGCGTCGGAGCTCTTCTTCCACCAGTTGATCCGCTCGTTGGTCCCCTGACACTCCGCGGCTCCGATGTCCGGTGACTCAAGGACCAACACCGACCGCTGGGCAGCCTGGCCAGCCCGGGCGCCGCCGCCCGCCCAAGAAGACCTCAACCCAGCGCCCCAGGCAGCACGCGCACTACCAAACACTATGGGGCATGCGCGACGCGGTCACCCGCCGCCCGCCCTTACTTCACGACAAGTGCGTGCAGCCTCAAGCCACGCCGCGGCCACGGCGCCATACACCCGACGGGAGCAAGAAAACATGAGGGCCGTGCTTATAGTGGCTCAGGAGCTGCTGCGATGTCGGTTAATGGAGAGCATCCGAGATGCATTGCTGGAGCGCGTCGTCGAGCTCTTGGATGCCGCAGCCTCGGGAGCACCACCCTTCTGCTCTCTGCTCACACCTCAAGCTGTGGCCGGGTCGCATGACGGGCCTCGCCGCGCCCGCGTGCCCACAGGCGCACCACCAGGCTTCATCGATGCTGGCGCAACCAACGGAGCTGGACGCCCGCTCGCACCCGCGCCACCTCCAGTGGGCGTGGGCACGAGCGCTGCCACCTACGGCCCCGGCGGGATGCAACCCTACCATCCTCAAGGCGACATGTTGGGCGGTGCAACATGGAGCGTGGGGCACTACGGCGAGGTCTTTGAGGTGGCGGCCTCGGAGGCCTACGTGCCCCGCATGGTGGACCAGGAGTACATGCTGGAAGACGACCCTGGCTCGTTCCTCGAGTTGGGCTGGGAGGAGGAGACGCTAGAAGTTGGCACCTTTCAGGAGCCCTCCGGAAGCCTCACCAACCACGTCGGCGACAATAGCTACAGGGTACCACTAATTCCTCAGGAGCATGCTTATGCTAACCATGGGACGCAGGAGGATCAGGTCGCAGCAGTGGATGGCGGCCCCAGCTCGCCGGCCTCCCTGCCGCCAGGGGAGCTGCAGGAGAGCGTCCGGGAGCAAGGCCCCTCCCCGTGCCGCACGGAGCAAGGCGTCCCCCGGAGGTAGGCCCTTTGCCGGGGAGGTGCTCCAAAGCCTTCCCCCCGCAGAGGACCTGTGGTCGCCGAGGGCGCCGCTGGCGTCCCCTTTGCCCCTTGGTGTCGTCCTAGTTTCTGGTCGCCCCCAACGGTGGTCGAGGGAGGCGCAAGGAGGGGCCCTCATCTGGCGATATGAAGTAAGGCTCACACCTATGAAAGTATCCGCCTGTGACACTCTCACGTAATAATGAGTGGGGTTGTACACGCCCGGAGTCTCAGGAGTGCCGCCCCCGAGCCTCGGGGGCTCCCTCCCACGTCCTAGTGGCAGCACTTAGCTCCATGCTAGTGAGAAGACAAGAAGACCAGACTAGGCGCCGGACGTGGCCATTTGCTTTGGATCTCTTTTCTGTAACCTTGCCTTCTGGATTTGGATTTAAGTTGAAGTTGAATTTTTATTGATGCGCGCGGGGGGTGCCTTACCTCGTTCGAGCGATTTCTTGCTATCTGGTTCTTGCCTTAATTCGGAGTTTGCGCCTGTTGCTTCCCCCTCACGAGCGGGGCTAGGCATGGCACACATGCGCCACGCGCATGTTGGTCACGGCTAGCGCTTGCTTATCACGCGGCCCCCTCGGGCGTGTCGACGAGCTCCTCAAGAGCTTCCCAGAAACTCGTAACCTCACGAGCCAGTTTGGGGCTCGTCCAGGCTATGGTAAACCGCAACAGCAAACTTGCCGCAGGATACGTGAGTTCATGAAGACACATATTCAACTCGACCTAAAAGGATAGAGGCAGTGGTATATTTAGATGAGGGGCTTCCCCTCCCAAAATGCTCTTACAACCTCTAGGGTCGCGCCCGAGCTTTTGCATGCAGGACAAAGAGCTGGGAAAAACAGGATCAGTAAGACATGTCACTCGCCGCATCCCCCGAATCGCCCTCGGACACGTCGCTGGGATCGCTGCCACCATCGCTAGCATCACCATCACCTCCGCCAGCGCCGCCATCACCAGCGTCGACCACGTCGCCTTCGTCCGCCGCAACCACCACCACATCGTCATCGGAAGTGAAGGCCCTGACCAGCGCATCCACATTGTCTTCCACCCATCATGCCAGGTCACCCCGGATGGCCTCGGGTACGGGAGCAATGGCAGCGTCAAAATCAAAGTTGGGATCGGTGTTTTGGAGATGGTTGAAGACGCGGGAGAACACATGCCCAAGCAGGCCGCGGCTCCTCTCTTCAACAAGTTGGCGAGCTCTCTCAGAATGATTCTCCATGCGTGTCACGACGTCGGTAAAGAAGCGGAGGTGGCTGGCATAGTCATTCGTGTGGGGATGAGGAGCATTCTGATCGCAGATATGGCCCAACACCGCTCCAGCGTTCGCCATTGAAGCACTTCCTCCCTGTTCTGCTATGCGATGGACTCGGCGTTGGTGACCCGCTGCTAGAGAGGAAGCAGCTCGGTGCGGGCAGAGGCTAGCTCAGCCCGCGCCCAGGCCAGGGCAGCTGCGGTGGCCTCCTCGCGCCGTTTTGCCTCAGTCAGCCTAGACTTGAGGGCAGCAGTCCTGCCCGCGGCCTTGGCCTCTACGAACTCCAACTTTAGGTCGTACCTGCCCTCAAAATCCACGCGAACCTCGGCCACCCGGCGATCAATGTCCTCCTGGGCCCTAGCCTCACATGCGCCAAAGGCATCTTCCGCTTGGGCAACCTGACGCTACCTCGTCTCCAGTCGCTCGAGCTCAAGGCTGCGCTCCATGGCTTCTAGCGCCAACGCCTCCTCGCGCTTCCGGATCTCTTCCTCTTCGGTGGGCGTCCCCCTCAACGACGCAAGGGCGGCTCTGCGCGCCTCCACTTGCTGCTCCAAGGAGGCGCTCCAGGCTTCGAGCCCCCACGCGCGCTTCTCCACGGCCTCGCAACGGCGGTCAGCTTCCTGGGCCTCTTCCTCAGCTTGTGAGCAGGCCTCTCGCAAGGATGCGAGAGAAACCTAGGCCTTCGCGTTATCAAGCTCGTGCTGGTGGCGCCCGAGGTTGATAGCCACCTTTAGCTTATGCCGCTCCTCCACCAACCAAAGACCCTCGGCCATGAGGCACGCATCCACATCAACGAGTTCTTCACCAAGCCGGTTCATCGCGCCCATTGCCTCCCGAAAGAGCTCATGGCGGACGCTGCTCCTTTTCTGCGCCGATTTGAGCATACTGCTGACTCCGTCCTCCGCCACGGGGACCGCAGATGGGACCCGAAGTGGTTGCCCCCTTTCAGCAGGGGGCTGGGGGCTGGCGCACACCCAGTTGCAGGTCAGGCCTCGCGAGGAGCCCGAACGAGTGGAGGCCCGCTGCTTGAAGAGGAGCCCAAGACTGAAGCCACCCAGCCGCCATCCACGACCAGGGGAGGAACCCTTGGCACGCTTGATGTATTCCAAGAAAGGCCGCGAAGGAAAGACGGCGAGGGTGCAAGCTCAATACGCCTTGTCGACCGACTGGCTTCCCCGGTTGACTCCACGCCGTGAGCAGCGCGCGGGCTTGCAGTGCTCAAGTCTAGCGGGAGAAATGAGGCGAGAGGAGGTTGCTTCTCAAGGGATTCCGTAGCCTTGGCGGAAGGGATCCTGAAGAGACATCGTCAGGAAGGGAAGCAGCACGCGGAGAATCACCAAGATAAGGTACCTACTCGTCAACGACGATGTACTTTCTCCGTTTTAACGGCCCGAAGGTGCCGCTGCCGCGGCTTCGGGACCCCTTCCTCTTGCGGAGCTCTTCAAAGTCCACACAAAGCCGACCAAAGCGCTGGACATGGCGGCCAACACGAGGCGCAAACGGAGAAGCGCTCGAAGGGGGCAACCTCAGGAGCGTCAAGCGGAGGGGAGCTATCAGGCTTTGCCTCGTAGCGACCTGCCGAGGCCTCTGGAGCCTCGGCCTCGGGAGTCGCGGGCTGCATCGCCCCCTCAACTGCCACCCCAGGGCAAGAATCATGAGTTCCCGAGAACGACGCCTCAGGAGCCCTAGGCGGCATCAGCACCTCGGCACCTGCGCCATCAGCCTCCAGCGGTGCTCGTCCCCCTGCATCCACACTTGGGGCGAGCTCAACGCCAGCGGCAAGGAGGGGAACCACGTCGACGGGGTTCTCACGGGGCCCCACCAGACCGACTGGACGCAGCCCCCACTCATCGAAGGAGGGCATATGCTCCAAAAATTCCACCTTGTTCAAGTAGTGGTACAATAGGCAACTCTTCCCTAGCATGTCATCTGGCAACGGGACACCCATCAGGACCTCGAGCACCATTCGCCGTGCCTCAAGGGGGAGCCCGGACTCCTAAAGTCTCATGCGGTCCTTGCGGCTGAGCAAGGCCCACATTGGCCGGGAATGGCGCTGAAGCGGAGCAACCCAGCACTGGATGAACTCCTTCACCACCATAGGCACAGTCACGTCAAGGTCTTTCAGCCCCTTCAGCTTGAGCTAGACGGGGACAAGGCACGAATCGGCTAGCCTTTGATGGCACCAACCAGAGTTGGGAATGGCAGGCGCTATCGGGGGTTTGGTGCGACATATGCCAAAGGATGGCTTGTCATGGTGGGGGCGAGTAGAACGTCGCCGGTGCCTGGAAACGGGATGAGGCGACGACATGCACGCCGACGAATCTTACCCAGCTTCAGGGCTCTCCGAGGAGATAATACCCCTACTGCTGCTCTGCGGGGTCTCCGCATGATCACTATGACCAAGTGTTTACACGGTTGCTCCTTGAGCTGTTTCTAGGAGGTAGGAGAGGGCAAGGCTAGCTCTCTCCCTTCTATCAGATCGGGTCTAGAGCTAATGGGTTGCAACCCTTTGCATGGGTGCCCTGGGGGTTTATATAGGCCTACCCCCCAGGGGTACAATGGTAATCCGGCTGGACGCGGGCCCAGCCGTCAGTGCCTCTGGCCTCCGTCTTCTCTACCGACCGCTGGGGCCCACCGACTGGCGGGCCCCGCCGACTTGCCTGGTACGGAGCCGACAGGCCGCGTCCGCCATGGGCGGGTCTTGCCGGCTGCTGATTACTGTAGCCGTGCTTCTGATGACGCGGGCTTGATCATGAGGTCGTGGCAACAGCCCCGCCGCCCGGCAGGCGATCACTGTCGCCACTCCCCATCACTTCTTGATTAATGGTGCGTGGGCCCCGGGGGAGGGCTCGGCCGACTCCCCCGGGCCGACTCCCGACGGGTCCGACTGGTGGTCTTCTCGCCGTCTCCTGGGGTCTCACCAACTGGTGGGACCTGCTGCCTCTAGGCTGTACAGACAAACCGTCGTGGGTGCAGGATTCGGCCCTGCGGTGCTGATGTCAGGGCCGGCATGGCAACAGTGCCACGCCGCACGGAGATCTTCCGGGATACGGCGTACTGTGGCCATGCCTGCCCTTGGTAAGGGGCGAGGGTGGGCTTCGCTGTAGCCACGCCCCTGCCCCGTCCCCTTTGATGAGGTCATGGGGTTTGTTGGAGTCGCAGGCCGACTCCCCGAAACCGGCTTCTCTGGAAGTCGTCAGTCAGGAGTCGGCTCTCCCTGAAGTCGTCCCTAGGACTCGGCCGCGAGTGGTCAGTCGGCCACCTTTGCCGTTGGCTTCTTGAAGGCGACTCTTCGTCCTGAGGTCTTGAGGGGCGTAGCCTGCCCCGATGTCTTGAAAGGTTCTGGGGCTCGGGTTGGCCTACCCATGGCCCATTACTCCGACAGGTGCCAACAGGGAATGGAGCAAAGGGCTGAGCACTCCGACATCAAAAAATACCCACAGTGTCTGAAACTCGCTCGTGGATGGTGGAAGCTCGAAGTCAATCCCTGCGCCTGCCGTCGCCGCCATAGCTTGGAAGCTCAGGCACCCCGAGCTCTGCCGAGGATCAATCATGTACAATGAGAAGAATTGGCGGAGAAGGGCCACGAAAGGAGCAATGCCCATCGTGGCCTTGCAAACAAAGGCGAAGACTGCAAGAAGGGTCACGGATTGGGGATCAAGGTGCAGCATGTGGATCTGATAATGCGGAAGCACTGCGTTGAAGAAGGCGGAGAAAGGAGGAACCAAGCCAGCCCAAAGGGCGTCGATAAAGAATGGGACCTCGGTGGCTGTCTGGTCGATACGAGCACGAGACGCAGGCCAGGCCACCGTCCTTCCCCACTAATTGAAGCTGGAGGCGAGCATGGGATGCACCTTGTCCATGGCTTCTTGGTTGAGCACCAGCGACCTGCCAATGGTAGGCTCAATGGCCAGGCGTAGCCCGGCGGAGGACAGGGAACTCTTCCCTTTCTCCTACTGGTCCAGTGCCATGGCAATGGGAGGATTGAGCTTAGATCGGATTGGGAGAAGAACCTGAGTTTCGAGGAAGCAGAAGAATTGGGGAGTGCACCGCAACAACGGGAAGGAAACCGTGTAGACCGCGGTGGCCGCCTGGCCAGGCGGGTATCAAGGCAGCGTTGGGAAGCGGAGACGCGCACATCCAATCAACCGCCACGCCTCGACTAGGGCCGCAGGCTATTGGGGCCCACGGCGCTCCGCGCTTGCCCTTTGGCTTCGCCTTGAAGCCAAGCTTGAGCGTGCCTTGGGCCCGGGGGCTACTGTCGGCGTTCTGGGAATGGGGGTCCCCAGACTTGCCTGCCTGCGGCCCATGGCATGGCTCTGCAAGAGGGCCCGTACAGCCCATTGTCACCAACAAGCATTCAAGACCCTCGTGAGGGGCCATGCCTCGTGAGGCGAATGACACAAGACCTCCTCGGGAGCGGCCTCACCAGGCTGGCTCGCGAGGGGCGGAGAGATCAAGGCCAGGCAAACCTCGCGAGGTTCCAATGACGTGAGAAATGTCGATCGAGACCAGGTGGGCACCAGGCAGGCGCCAGCGCGCACAGTGTCCTTGTTTCCTCTTTGGTGCTAAGGAGGCAAGGGCAGGAGAGGAGTACCGAGGCGTCAAGCAAAGGTTTCCATATCGGTGCAACGAGACCAAGACCCGCAGGACGGCAAGACGGAGGTCACCATGGAGCCCAAGGCGGTGTCACCACTAGAGCCTTTGGCAGGCGAAGACTGCTTTTGTCAGGATAACTTGTACTAGCTGTCCCCTTTCAAATTGGCCGTTGTTGGCTCCCTTCCCACTCAATATTTGGGGAGAGGATCAGGGCCTCTATAAATAGGATAGCCACCACAGTAGGAGGCGAACTGCGCCTCAGCCATCTCATCTTGGACTAGATCCAACCCATCCACACACCCACCAAGCACAAGAACACCTCACCTCAAGAGGCTGTTCTTCCCCTTGTACTGTTCATCCTTAGCTCAAGAGGCAATCCACCACACCACACTAGAGTAAGGTATTACACCACAAGGGTGGCCCGAACCAGTATAAATCTTGTGTCTCTTGTGTTGCGAGTTCGTCGAGCTTGCCTTTGGGATCATGGCGAGGTTGAGGGCGTGAGTTGGTAGGGGGAGATCTTCGTGCGCACCCAAGTGTTTGAACCTTGAGGGTTTTGCCGGAACCCGAGATCTGACACTCTCGAAGATGAATGAAATGATATATACTGGGTATTCTATATGCACATTTTGGTACACGAAAACTCAGTAAAAGTTTGCAAGCTTCGAATTTTCAATAAAGCTATATGCACTGCATTTTGGAATGGAGGGAGGAGCATACAGCAGTTGCTAACACTCGCATGGAAGATTTGTGTGTAGGAGGAGTGGCTGCTCTGTTAAATGACATGGCAAAACTGACACTGTCGGATGCCGTTCTAACAGTTCTTACGTTGTTCGTCAGGAAACGGCTTGTGGCGAACGTTTGTCGGATAATGATTTACGGACACATGCATTGCATTGATACATGCCCCCCCTCTCTCTCACACACACCCTCACGAGTCACGACTCTCCCGAGTCCTCTCGCACCCACCATCTATCTGCAGGTAGACGTCACACACATATGTGCTCTTCCCACCCTACCCTCAGATCTTCTAAAAAACAAAAGATATCGCACACCTTTTATTTTAGCTCACACATCACACACTTATACTATTACTCTTGTGGCGAACGTTCTTAGGGAAGACTATATTGTACTCTCATGAAGAGAAGCGGTGCACGCATGCACTAGTTCTCTCACACCCACTCACGGGTACACATAGGAGCGCATTTTTTAAGACGGTACAACAAAATCACTCCACTATATACATAAGCAGAAGCCTTAGCGCTAGCTTTACTAGGGTTCCTCTCTTTCACTCTCTCATGCTCTCCAGTTCCAAGCAAGACATAGGTGGCCACACTCTCTCTCTCTCTCTGCTCATGGCTGGTCACAAATCCGGCTCGACCACCTCGACTCGGGCAGGGGTGTAGGTGCATCGTTCACTTTGTCGTCGGCGACGAGGGAGGAGACCAATGGCTGCCCGCGCGTCCCAATCGGCGGTCGTGCCATTCTCTCCAAGAGAGCACCAGCTCGGGAGGGCCTCCGACCCCTTCTTCCTCCCTGCGATATTGTGGCCAAGATGCGGCCTCCCGACGCCGTCTTTGCCACATGCTGATGACCCTCAGGTATATATTCCTTTGAAACCTGCCTTGCTCTACTGCCCCAGCTCCCCATGTGGCTGCATGTGGATCTTTTTCTACTTCCGTCGGTTGTTCCAAAGCCACCTAGACTTTTACTATTATTAGAGGTAAAGCTAGTTCATACAGTATAATCTAAGAGTTGGTTCAAACAAGGAAGAAAGTGGGAAAGCTGTAGCATGAATCTAGGACTTGGTTCTAAGAGAAAACGGGGGAAAGTAGTAGATACTGGCTACCCAACCGGTCTATTGGTTGAAAAGGAGAAGAAAGCATGGTGGATGGCGAAGGGTGGTGGGAAATGGGGGAAAGTAGTAGATACTTAAATCTCACACCGCTAACATTGCTTCATCCTAGTGGAACTGCACAAATTTGATTGCACATTTACTTGCCATGTGCTACTCTCATGACAGTAATACTAATGCTATTGTTCTGCATGTTAATTTAGTGGCAGTGTTGATGTGATGTGATGCTACTTACTTAAGGGAACTTTCATACTATCAGTCTAGTGCCAATTATAACACAATAGATGCTGATGTTAATCATACGCCACTGCAAATATCTGTCACTGTTTAAATAACCGTATTTCGCATTTGCGCAAACAGGGATGTTTGTCTCCATATCGTTTCTATCTGCGCAATCAAAAGTACACACCTCATTTTTAGTACAACTGCACAAAATGAGATGGCTATTCCTAGCTGTCGTCCTCTAACCACCAGTGTTCCAGGTATTCCTACATTGGTTCTAACTAGGTAGAATGACCAACGCAATCTAAAAGAAGCTGACTCGTATGTTTTACTTGCTGATTGCAGTGCAGGGACGAGCGAAAACAACTACATCCTAGTCCTGAATGCACTTTCTACAAGTTGATCCATGGACCGAGGACTAGCTAGCACGACTGCACGGAGGTTTTTGGGACAGGTGCGCGGACAAGAGGCATTGTGGTCTGCTTATTTCTGCAAATAGCGGTGCTTAAATTTAATGGAATGCACAAGAATTTCACCTTGTTAGTACACTACATGGTTCAGTTCAGCATTCCAGCTGAGAACACAATAATAATTGGTTATTCTGGATCAAGAGAACCTAACCCTTGATGGTGGCAACAAGGAAAAACCAGAGTGAACTCCAGGAAGTTTAAGCCTGCCGGGAGGCCCTTTGCTCAGAGAAGCCTTGCTTGTTTTTTCCTGATTTGTAAACCTTCTCACAACTTTATCTTTTGCTATGAACTAGTATTTGTTTGTTATGTTCTATGAATCATTGAGACGTATAAAATTGCTTAACTTATGCTTTTCAAGTTTTTTATGAAGCCGAGTTTAATGTGAGTGTTCCACATGAACGCTGGACTAGCGTGTGAACGTTTGAAATTTACATTGTGGCCTCAGTTAACTGCATGAACCACTATAACAAGATACATAGTTGCTTATATGTCAGACGACAGATTATTGATTGTTAGCGGGTCGATGGCCTAGTGTTGAAGGGAGCTGAGCCAATGTGCTGTGTTTTGCATAACTTCTTACAAGTGGGGTAGCACCAACAATGTTTACAAGTACTTATGTATATGTCGGTGCACATTTCTCGAACGAGTACTCTATTTCATCAAACACACACTGCTCGTATGATAAACCATGACAACTTTTGTCTTACCATGCCATATTCATGAAAAAACTAGTGAGGATGCATCTGTTTCGGCAACAATTATGATGGTTCTCACATGATTCACGGGCACACAAAAGTAGAAGCAGTTCCCATAGACGGATTCAAACAGAGTACTAGCCCCAGAGTGCTTGATAATAGGCAAGGTTTGGATAAGTAGACACAATCCAAGCTAGTATTAAACACTAGCTGGGGCAACTATTTCATGCATCGATCTAATTTAGGTTGGACATAAGACGGACCTTCCCATGAACATCATCGAGGACGTCCGACGGCAGCTCAATCCTGTGAACCTTCATGAAGATAACCTTGTGGCCTTGCCACTCATAAACTTGTTTGTGGAGGCATGCCACGTCATCTTCCTGCGTAAGCTTGACAAGAATAGTATGCCCCACGAACGAAGGAGTAGCTTTGAACTTCTTGTGCTTCAGTACACCCTAGACAACACGCCTGACAACAGTGAGGCTAGAATACAACTCGGCATCGGTATAAGCGCAAATGGCTTCCAAGATCCAACAACCTAAGAACTCTATTTTCCCAGTGCGTATATTCAGGTCATCCGCCTCATAGCGAGTGACATGTACAACCACAGAATCCTTGTCTGCATCAGGTCTCTAATTGAAACAGAAACAAATTCTGAATTACTTACCAGTATAAGAAACACAAGTTATTTAAACCACTATGTATAGCATGGCATCAAAGCTAATAAATTTTTGCATTATTCATCACCACATACTTCGATGAAAAACTACAATCGAGATCGGCAAAGAAGAAAATCACCTTGGGCAGCTCAGCGGTGGGGGGGACACATCCTCGAAGGGGGAAAACTGCTCCTGTAGTGCCACGGGGGCTGTAACCTCAAACAGGGCATTGACCATCTCAGTAGTGGCCGTGAGCGTATCTGGGGTCGGCTTGGTGGCTGCCTCCATCTTCTTGGAGCTCTTTGTCTCGTGGGGATCAGCCTCCCACGTCTGCTCCAATATCGGCAGATCTTTGCCTGGTTCTCCTTGGTCCATCATGAAACTGACGAATACTAGGAGACCACTGAAAGGAAAACACAATCGCAATGACAATGAAACAAAGTAGAGAGTGAGGATCGGTTACTGCTTTGCAAAAGTTCTTTTTTTTCTCTGAACGAAAATATACCAATATCACGGATCCACTTACCTCCCCTTCGTTGGGAGAGAAGAACAGTGGCAGATGCGAGTGTTGGCTTTCTTGAAGACGTGAGGGAGAAGGGGATTCAGCAAAGAGTGAAGTGATGGTTGCTTCATCCGTCAAACTTAGACTGCGGGGAGGTGGGGTTTTGTGATACGATGGCTCGTTACTGCCGCGCTACGACCGGGATGACTCTCCGCCTGCATATTGCCTTATAATTTGGTGGATGGCATTTGGGCCCGTGCGCGGCATGGCCTGCATGTTGGTGAACAAAAGTAAAACGGAATTCAGTAGAGGGAGACGTTTCAATGACCTAGGAGGAGCCAGAAGCGGTAGTGTATCCATTGTACTAGTAGTAGTTGTTTTTCTGGTAGCTGTAGAGTGTCTCCACTGTACTAGTAGTAATTGTTTCTGTGGTCCCAAGACAAAACAGCCCATCCACCCTAGTAAATAATAAAATCAATTCAAAATCCCATATATTTCTTAATGAGAGGCCCTACCCACACCCAGCACCCCCCCCCCCCAAAAAAAACATGGGTGCTCTTCTTCCTCCTTACTCCCACCCACCTCACGTCAGCTCGCTCCACTCGTACACCCAAATTCCTCACCTCACTCCTACAAAAAATCCCAACTCCCCTTCTTCCTCACTACTATAGAAAAACCCCAGATCCCCTTCTTCTTCACTCACACTACAACTAGGCTCGTTATTCATTACTCTGCTCAAAGCCATGAGCACGACGCGACGCCCTCGAGGAAAATGGAGTCGGCCGACCCCGGCGCCAAGAAGATGAGGCTCCTGCCAGCGGTGACCCCTGTTGTAGATTCCGCACCCGGCAGCGCGGGGAGAAGCGGCGACCCTGCCCCCACCGGATCCCGGGAACCCGTAGAATCTCGGGTGGACCGCATCAGCGATCTCCCGGACGCCGTCCTTGGGGAGATCATCTCGCTTCTCCCCACCAAGGATTGCTGCCGCACCCATGTCCCCTCAATTCGGTGGCGCCCTCTATGGCTCACCGTGCCCCTTAATCTCGACTGTCGTCAGCTATCTCCCTTCAACGATTTTAAAATCCCTAGAGCTATCATCGCCTCCCATGAGGGCTCCGTTCCAAGTCTCTAGATCCCGTCATGCTACCTGAGCAAGCATACCATGCCCTGCACGGTGGACGCCTAGCTGAAATCTCCTAAATTCATAGAACTATAGCTACTTGAGTTCTACTATTCCCCTGGAAATCACCTACCAGATATCGAACGCCATCTACCTGTGCCCTCTGCACCGATGTCCATCTCGTGGTTTTCCTCCTCTCTCCACACCGCCACCTTTGTGTTGTGTGACCTACCAGACAATCTGGTACTAAACCTTCGACTCCCATTTCTCAAGAAACTTTCACTTGTGCGGGTTCGTATATCGGAGGCCTCATTGCACAGTATCATCCACTCCAGTTGCCCTGCCCTGGAGTGATTGGTGCTTGTTTTCATAGTTAGAATCGGTTGTCTCCAAATAAAGTCGCCTAACCTTGTAAGAATTGGAATTTCTTTTGACGGAAGGCAGCTCATCATCCAAGATGCCCCTTCACTTCAAAGGTTGATCCTTGATTCTTGTTATTCACCGTCGCAAATAACCGTCCTCTTTGCGCCTAAACTGGAGACCTTGGGTGTAATACATGATCTCTCTGCTCATTTCAAGATGGTGTTTGGCTCCATAGTTCTTCAGGTACTTTATATTATCATCTATACCATAAGCTGCATTTTAAATTTCTGTGCATAAGTTATATATCATCTTGGAGTACACATTTTTTACTAATATTATGTTCTATGCTCAATGAAGAGTTTCTCCATGGATAGCCTATCAATGATGCTGGATTCTGTCAGGATCTTATATATCCAAATGAATAGTTTTGATATGAACAAGATTATTGGCTTGCTGCAATGCTTTCCATGTCTGGAGAAGTTGTATATAAAGGTGATAATTTCACGCACATTGGAAGCCCGCATATAGTGTACTAGAATTAACCGTTCAGTTGTTGCTCTTTCCACACTCTTTTTTTAGACCTTAACTGTTTTCAATCTTCATGTCTATTTAGGCAACAGGACGGGGTAAGAAAGTTATAACCAATCCGGTGGATTCGTAAGCACTAGGATTTTATCACTTCTCATGACATTCGATTGAAGACAATAACGCTAGAATGATATGTAGCCAACCATGCAAACACTAGATTTGTCACATTCTTCCTGCTGAATGCGAGGTTACTATTGTCCATCAGGCTTAAGTTTATCAGCAGCATGGTCGATGGATGGGTATGTCAAAGAGCAAAAAAAGGAGTTTCAGGTGGGCAAAAGAGCTTCTGAACGTGACGGGCTTCTATTTACAACATATTGTGGTCATAATCCAGTATATTTTATGACCCAGGATGTTCATTCTATGGACCTGACCGATCCATTTGACTGTGACTACCGAAAACAGTGATGGAGTTAGATGTTGTTGCCCTTTTGAACCTGGGTTTTGTCTAAACTTGATGAACGATTAACCCTCGTGCTTTTTTACAGTTTGTAAGCTGGAGTTAGATGTTCTTGCCATTTTCAACTCAGCTGTGACTATCATATTTTCATTGAAACAAGGCAAATGGCTTGCCATTCGTTTAATTTAGAGTGAAATATTGTAACAAATCCCAACCAAGGGAAATAACATCACTCTTGCCGGCTGCTTGAGCTCACAGTGCATTACAGAAGCCAAGTGATAAGCCCCCACCAGCACCCACAAACTTATTTTGAACTAGCGCACCAAATGGGCTGTAAATTTTCATAGGAAAGGCTGCATGACCGTGACAGATTTGGATTCTGACATTTGGGACCCATGAGGAAATAGCCTATCCAAGGTGGTGTCGACTTACTAGCTAGTCAACAAACGATTCTTCCTACTAGCCATTGGATTGACATCCAACATCTGTCGTGTATCTTCTATCTCTGGTCTTCATCCTCCAGCCGCCCAAACCAAACCACCCCGTCGGCTCTGCCTCCTCCCGCCTCCCATGGCTGGCTGTGCCTCCACCGCCCTACCGTACCCTCCAACGTTTGCCAGTCCCTCCCTCTATTCCCCCACACGTCCTGTTATTCTCTGGGGACGTCAGCCCCAACACGCACCCGCACCCGATCCAGTCAACCCTCGTACTCCCCTCCCCCTATGACTGGACCGGTGCATCTTCCACGGCTCCTGTTCGTTCCGTCCAAGGCCTCTCCGTCGTCCTCAGCCTTGGCTCACTCGCCGTGCGCGGTGCGCCGCCCTCTTGCGTTGTCAACACCGTCAACAACCGAGAGGAACAAGGATATATGGTTGTACGTGGAGAGGATGACAGTAGGGACCCACCAGCGTCATGGCAGGATGCAAGAAAGTGCATCGTTATTATAAGCCCAAAAAATGGTTCCTCCTATTGGTTGGACATCTAGGGCTCACGCCATTGTCAATGTAGTCAATAAACGAGAATTACTACACAACGAGCGGCTGATACCAGGGACCCAGTAGGTCACGTAGTTGTTATTTACATTTTTTGAGGAACAAGCAGTTGATATTTATACTAGTTTTAGCGACGGATCAGGGTAACAACGGGGCTGTGCGGGGGCTGTGGCCCGTCTAGCTAGGGTTTTATTTATGTTTACCACATCATGAGCCCAGTTGTGTTTTTTTGTTGCTAAAATGGCTAGCCCAGTTCTAATTTTCAAAAGAAATACCCAAACGAGGCCTACTTTCTTTATCAGCCCTCGTGGGCTGCAAATATTTCAAGACGAGGAGAGTTTCATTAGCTTTGCCCAGAAATGGGCTATACATTTTTAAAACACATCAAACCGGGAATTAGTTTCAATTTTTTTAATTACAAGATTTTAAATTCCATTGATTTTTATGCATGGAAAATTATTTGGATTTTATATTTATATAAGTTATTTTTCAAAATATTATGAATGTGACTCAATATTTCGGGATTAAAAACAGTTGACCGCATCGAAATATGCAAAATTTCGTATAATTTTAAACCGTGGCCACAATATGGGGTGTAATGCTAACAAAAAGAAGATGGGCTCCATACGCTCAAAAAAAGAAGAAGATGGGCTCCAAAAAATTCTTAAGAATTGGTAAATGGGCTGTAAATTATTAGAAATAATGGCAGATGGGCTGTATACTGTTTTCCACAGATTTGAGGCTGGCTTGTGCGCCTACTACAGATTGACGTGTATACTTTCCTAAAAAATAAGGTTGACGCACACGCAACGCCGTGTCAACTTAGTCAACACATGAGAGCAGTGACTATAGGATGTCCATCCAACGGCCGTCGTGCTTCTTCAATCTCTGCTCTTCCTGCTCCCGCCGCTCAAACAAGCACCGGCGGGACTGCCTGCTCCCTCCTCCCGCGGCCGGCTATGGTGCCACGCAGGCCTCACCACCCCATCGTTCTCCCATCGCTGGCCTAGCCATCCTATACTCACCCACACCTGTTGTTATTCTTCGGCGACGGCAGTAAATCCTCTCACTCCCCTCCGCGTTGGAAACAACTGTCGAGTTTTCCCTGGCTCCGTGTAGTTTCCCTTCCTAGGCCTCGCCGTTGTCCATCGCCCTTGTGCTCTTGGCGCGGCGTGGTCAACAAACTACATGCATCCGAAGTGGACTGTACCCGGAGAGGCTGACAGCTGGGTCCACAGCCACGCGCAAGGAAATGCCTCCTTATCACGCGCAAAATAATGATTCCTCCACCTGACAGCTGGGACCCACCGGAAGGGCCTCTCTATTTCGCGAAAAAACATGCCCCCGCTGATAGGTCGGACCCACCAGCTATATCTTCACATGCAAGGAAGTGCCTCGTTATTACGCACAAAAAATGAATACTCCCCCTGCTTGATGGGACCCACCATAGTGGGAAGCTAACTTGTGGGCCTACTAAGATGACAGGGACGGAGGGCTTTGTCAACTTAGTCAATATGAACGATTCTAGATCCAGTGACCATACGATGTCCATCCAACGGCCGTAGTGATTCTTCAACCTCTGGTCTTCTTGCTCCAGCCGCCAAAACAAGCATTGGCCATGCCGCCTGCTCCTGCCTCCCATGTCCGGCTGTGCTGCCATCGCTGGCCATGCCATCCCTCTATACTCACCCACACCTCCTGTTATTCTCCAGCGATGACAGCCTCACACCGCAGTCGAAGCAGTCAACCCATGTACTCCCCTCCGCGTGGGCATCCACTGCTGCGTCTTCCCCGGCTCTGCGTCGTCCCCTTCCTAGGCCTCACCACATCCACCGCCCTGGTGCTCTCGGCGCGGCGTGGTCAATGTGGTCAATGAATGACTTCCATCGGAAGAGTACTGTACGTGGAGAGGCTGACAGCTAGGTCCACGGCCGCAGCAAGGAAGTGCCTCCTTATTACGCGGGAAATAATGATTCCTCCACCTGATAGCAGGGACCCACCGGACGGGCCACCGTATTTTGCAAAAAAAAATGTTTCCCCCTGATTGCGGGGACCCATCAGCTATATCTTCACACGCAAGGAAGTGCGTCCATATTACGAGGAAAAAAATATTCGCCCCCTTGTCGGTGTCAAAACCGGCGGATCTCGGGTAGGGGTCCCGAACTGTGCGTTTAAGGCGGATGGTAACAGGAGGCGGGGGACACAATGTTTACCCAGGTTCGGGCCCTCTCGATGGAGGTAATACCCTACGTCCTGCTTGATTGATCTTGATGATATGAGTATTAAAAGAGTTGATCTACCACGAGATCGCAGAGGCTAAACCCTAGAAGCTAGCCTATGATTATGATTGTTGTTGTCCTACGGACTAAACCCTCTGGTTTGTTTAGACACCGGAGGGGGCTAGGGTTACACAGAGTCGGTTACAAGGGAGGAGATCTAGATATCCGAACTGCCAAGCTTGCCTTCCACGCAAAGGAGAGTCCCACTCGGACACGGAACGAAGTCTTCAATATTGTATCTTTATAGTTCAACAGTTCGGCCAAAGCATATAATCCGGCTGTCCGAGGACCCCCTAATCCAGGACTCCCTCGGTAGCCCCTGAACCAGGCTTCAATGATGATGAGTCCGGCGCGCAGATTGTCTTTGGCATTGCAAGGCGGGTTCCTTCTCCGAATACTCCATAGAAGATTCTGAACACAAGGATCGTGTCCGGCTCTACAAAACAAATTCCACATACCACCGTAGAGAGTATAATATTCCACAAATTGGACGTGTTGCGAGGCAGTTTTCTTAGCACGTCTTGTCGAAGCAGAGATCGTGTCCCCCTATCATAGGATTCTCATCAATACGAGTGAGGGTAACCCAACCGTGCTTGTTAATATGACTCCTCGATTTTAGGCAATTTCCAAACGGGCACATGGAGGACGCTTGATATTCGCCCTCTTTATAAAGGGGGCAAGGCCTGTCCTTTTCTTCTCGCGCTTGATCCTTCCCTTCTCCCACCTTGAGTTCCAACACCCAAGGCTCAGGCTAAGTGCTTCGGACCTTCAACCATGTCCGGATCCAACCTTCAAGGCCGGTGGATGGCCTCTTCTATCACAGAGGAGGACATCAAGAAGCTAAGAGAAGCCAGGTATCTGACCGCCGAAATCTTGCACAGGCTGCCTGCTCAAGGGCAGGTCATCCCCACTCCCGAACCCAATGAGAGCGTTGTATTTGTTTCCTACTTCCTTCGAGGGCTAGGTTTTAGTCTTGATCCCTTTGTTAGAGGGCTTATGTTCTATTACGGGCTCGATTTCCACGATCTAGCCCCAGATTCCATCCTTCACATCTCGTCGTTTATTGTCGTATGTGAGGCCTTCCTCCGCATCACCCCACACTCCGGCTTGTGGCTCAAGACCTTCAATGCAGAATGCGGAGGTGCCACAATAAGCAAAGGCATCGATGCCCCATGGCTAAAGGGTTCCTTCCCGGAGTTGTCCAACTTATGGCAGCGGGAGTGGTTTTACATCACAGCTCCTCGAAGTACTAAGTGAGTAGCTCCCCCCGCCTTCCATTCGGGCCCCCAGCCGCAACCGGCGTCATGGGTCAACAAGAGGCTAGATTGGGGGGCAGTTAATGACGTGCCGACATTGCAGAGTCGCATCCAGGATCTCCTTAAGAGAGATGTCAGCCTTGTCAAGGTAATGCAAGTCATGCTAGTTCCTTGGGTCCTGCCATGCCAACGTCGATCTCTCTGTATGTGGGAGTTCAACCTGGAAGGACCGCGAGCTATTCAGCAGTTCTTCGACATGACGCTTGAAGACATGTATGGATTGTTCTTCGGATCACGAATAAAGTGTCCGGACACCACCGAGGATGCGGGTCTCGACTGCAACCGTCCAGATACCTAGGTGAGTTATTCTACGGCCGAACATGCTGTATTTTTATTTGTCACAACATCATTCTAAAAAAATTGATCTTGGCCAGGACTGGATAAGAAAGGCGAAGATGATCAGGTGTTCGGCCCCCCTTCCCGAAGGCTCACCGGATCCTATACTAGCCAGGATGCTCGAGAATGCACTTTATCAAGTGCCATCAGGGGAAGATAAAGGGAGGGATAAAGAAGCTGAAAGCGGGCCTCACGCATTACTCGTCCAAACCGGGGGGATTCGTGTCTCCACGAAGGAGGATGATCAGGGAGAAGAATCTAGAATCCCCTCTCCCCAAGGAAGGAAAAGGACTGCCTCTGACGACTTGGAAACGAAAGGTTCCGAACGGGGGAAGAAACCTTCGTCAGGAGGCACTGCCCCAGAGGGCGTCCTTACCGCACAGTGCCCGCAAGGGGGCCAGCCCTCCACCGAGCTATTAGTGAATCAAGAGTACTTTTGGTAAATATATCCTACTTTATCTCCGAGGACAATAACCGAGACATATATCTTGTAGTCCGGCTTGTAGCCCTTCTCAACAGAGTTCGTCTTCGGGGGATCTTATTCCGGGGATGATGGAGAGCGAAATGCCTCCCCCTGTCTCCCAGTCTCCTGGGGCGGACGACCCTGAGGTGTCATCACGGAGGATTTCTCCTGATCCGCCAGGGCCAGAAGGTAACCCTTCGGCCACCCAAAGTCCGAAGTATTCGGCTCCTAAGGAGAGAAGCAGAAAGAGTCTGGGATTGTCCGGTGCACAACCGGACGTATTGATGGGTCTTTTGGAGCAAGCGGCTTGTCGGATTTCGGGTTTTGGCAGACCCTTGAGGTTCGAACACTGGGGTGCGCATGGAGATCTCTCCCCTACCGATCTACGTCCGATTCTCTCGTGCGAACAAAGATGAAAATGATGAACAACACAAGAGACATGAGGATTATACTGGTTCGGGCCACCGTTGTGGTGTAATACCCTACTCCAGTGTGTGGTGTGGTGGATTGCCTCTGGGGCTGATGATGAATAGTACAAGGGAAGAACAGCCTCGCGAGAGGTGTTCTTGAGCTAGTGCGATGAACTGCTAGGATGAGTTCCGTCGCCTCTCCTTCTCTCTGCTAGGGTTCTACCAGATTTCTCGATGTCTGTCTGCCCGTCTCTTTTCTCCTTGTGGAGGCTAGATCTATTTATAGAGGCCCTGGGCCTCTCCCCAAATAATTGAGTGGGAAGGGCGCCAACACTTGGCCATTTTGAAGGGGAACATCTAGTACAAGTTATCCTGACCAAAGGTGGTCTTCGGCTGCCAAAAGCACTAGTGATGACGCTGTCTTGGGCTCCATAGTGACCTCCGCCCTGCCGTCTGGCTGGTCTTGGTCTCGTTGCACCGGAATGGTAACCTTTGCCTGATACCTTGGCCTGTGCTTGCCCCCTTTGCACCAAAGGGGAAACAAGGACCCTGCGCAGGCCGGCGCCCGCCTGGCCTTGATTGTCATGGCTTGCGTCATGGGATCCTCGCGAGGTACCCTTGCATTGATCTCTCTGCCTCCTTGCGAGCCTGCCTGATGAGGCTACTCTTGTGGGAGCTTCCTGTCGTCCGCCCCGCGAGGCTTGGCCCCTCGTGAGGGTCTTGAGCTTGAGCTGATGAAGATGGGCCGCGCTGGGCCCCCACTTGAGCCATGCCGCAGGCCGCAGGCAGGCAAGTCTGGGGACCCCCGTTCCCAGAACGCCAACAGTAGCCCCCGGGCCCAAGGCGCGCCCGGGCTTGGCCTGGCAGAGAAGCGAAGGGGCAAGCGCGAAGCGCCGCGGGCCCTAACAGCCTGTGGCCTTGGGCGCCACATGGCGGTTGATTGGACGTGGGCGTCTGCACTCCCTATGACGCCTCGGCAACTGCACGACTGACAAAAGGGGGTGCCCGGGCCAAGCTTACTTGCCCTGCTCTCGCCGTCTTGCCCTAGATCCCCTTTCTTGCTTTCCTCCCTCTTGCTCCCAAAATCCTCTAGATCTGTCTCAATCCTTCGCATCTGGAATGCCATGGCGACTCGCAAGTCCCCGGCTGATGCTTGGTATTCGCCGGCCCTGGATTCCCTGAATTAGTCAGAGAAGAACCTCGCCTGATGACGGTGGCGCAGGGCAACAAGGGGGCGACTGTGCTCAAGGTCGGCTCTGACCAGCCTGAGGGCAAGGGGAGCACCTTCTACCTGTTCTTCGTGAGCGCCATTGTCGCGCGGTCTGGTGCCTCCTTTCTCTGAGTTCTTCTATGCCGTTCACTGCCAATACAACTTGCAGGCCCTGCATCTCCACCCCAACTCTGTCCTTCTCCTGGCGATTTTCGCCTACTATTGCGAGGCTCATGTTGGTGTGAAGCCCTCGGTGGCCTTGCTGCGCCACTTTTTCTCCCTCCGGGTTTCTGGCGCTCAGGTCTCCACATGCGCGAGCTTCATTCCATATTCCAGCTCGAACGCCATCTCGAAGCCTGGGAAGAGGATCGAAGGCTACCGGAGCAAGTGGGTCATGATGGATGTCGGGCGCCTCCATCCTCGGCTGGTATTGCCCACGGGGCAACCTATGTCCGTTGACGCATGGTCCCGCGCGGAGCTCGTCGACCCTCACGTGAAGGCGGTGTTGAGGAGGATTAACACGGACCTGAGGCCAAGAAACTTGGGGGCAGCGAGGCTGACCGGGGCCACGCTCCTGAGGGAGTTCTTGGAGCACCGGGTGGCTCCGCTCCAGGAGCACTCGCTCCCATTGTGGAGGCTTGGAGGAGCAGACGCCGCCCTGCGCCTGAGCTTCAAGGCCCTGACCAACGAGGATCTGACTGCAGCCCTCCATTCCTTTGTTGGGGGAGATGTGGCGAGCCCGGTGGACGCCCCGTCCCCCTGTTCCTTCATGAAGACTGGGAGCAGGTGGTGAACACCATGCCCACCATCAATGGTGAAGGGCTGGTGCCCGCAGCAGCTCTCGAACATCTCGCGGTGTTGGCGACAGTGAACTTGTTCTCCGACAGCTCCAGCGGGGAAAAGGGGGAAGAAGAGGCGGAGGAGGAAGCGTCCGACTTGGAGGAGACTAGCGAGGATTGGGGGGAGTCCTTCCCTCGGCGCAGGTCCCAGGCCCTCCGCTCCATGCTGGATGACGATGAGGCCAGTGCCAGGCGAGGAAGGGAGGGCTCTTCCTCGGTCATGAGGAAGGGCAGGTCGAGCCTGGTCCCCCCCAGAGTCTGCTCTAGTCCCTGGGGGGGGTCCAAGGCCAGCTCCATCCCTCCTGACGCGCCTTCTGCTTCCAGGCCCTCCAAGGCTGACCCCCGCTGCAGGCTCTTGGGCTTCAAGTATGGCCGGAGGTTGCTTGAGTCCACAGACGACGTCCGGTAAGTGCTCGATTCGTGCTCTGCTTGGTTTCTGCTGCCGAGGCTTGACGTTTGCACTCTTTTACCAGGGTGGCACCTGCTGCCAAGAGGTTGAAGGAGGCTTCTGCGGCCCCGCTTGGGGCGAATCCGTCTGCCAGGGCGACGCCTTCGGCTGTTGGGGGAGAGGACGGCGAGGCGCATGCCTCACTGACCCAACCACCCTCGTGAGGCCAACTGGGGCACCCCAGCGAGGAGTCAGCCCCCATGGCCCCGCTGGACCTGGAGTCGACTGTGCCTGGCGCTGCGGCCGTGGCGGCCAAGGCTCAGGAGGTCCCTTCCTGCCAAGCCATGGTCACGCTGCCATCTTCTCTGTATGCTCCACAGGTTCTTGTCTCTTCTGCTCCCTCCGCCGCTATCCTAGACCAGGTTGCCAGAGAGCTGAGCCAACTGCGGGAGGATCTCCTAAGCACGGACCCTTGTTTGGTGGTCGGGCGCCTGGAGTTGGCCTCTGGCTGGGCCCGTTCTGCTGCTTCCGTCCGAGCGGTGCTGAGCCAGGCCGTGTCGTCCTCCGACGAGGAGAAGCAGGCCGCTAACCAAGCTAAGGCCGCTCGTGACGCTGCCCAGGGCCGCTGCAAGACGCTTGAGGCCGAGCTGCAAGGCCTGCGTGACAAGCTCGCCAAGGAGGTGCACAGCCGCCAGGAGAAGGAGAAGGAGATGAAGGCTAGGGAGGCCGCCGCCAAGGACTGGGACGCCAAGCTTGACGACCGCCACAGCCGACTGGAGAAACTGGAGCGGTCGCTGAAGGCGGAGAGGACCGAGCTGGACGCCAAGGCGAAGGTCCTGATGGAGGACCGGGTGGCCTTCGCGAAGCTGGAGAAGAAGGCTGTGGCATACTGAAGACGCTGTATGAGAGCGGCCTGGAGGAGCCGTTGGCTGGTGTGGAGGACGGCCCCGCCGAGCTACTCCCCTTCCTGGTTGATGCGCTTGAGGACGTCGCGGACAACCTTGGCCCCACGGTCGAGGCCGAGGCGCGTGCCCTGTCTTCTGCAGTGCTGACACATGTCCTTAGCCATGTCTACCTGCATGACCCTAATGTCGACTTCGACAGCCTGCTGGAGCCCGTGAGCGGTGACCGTGCCGCTGCCGCCACTGAGGCTGAGCCGAGGTTTTGCTTGGAAGTTCCGCTCCCCCAGCGTCCTGCCCAGGCGCGGTGCCTCCGGCCTCGCGACCTCGAGAGGCGAATTCGTCCAGCGTGACTCCACCACTAGTGACGGTGTTACTAGGGAGTGATCCCTTCGCGACTTCCATCCTTTTTTATTCCTCCACATGCACCATGCCTCGCGGAGGCATTTAAACTTGTGTTTGGCGTTGTGGAACAATCTGATGGCTTGTAATATTTGCTTTGAATTTCCTAGAATTTGCATTTTCCTCTCCTACTTGCTTACGCTCTGCGTCAGCAGGGCCCGGCCCCGCGCATACCTCACCCAGCGTTAGACCCGACCGGAAACCATGGACGGGACTAAGGAGTGAGGGGCTACGTGGCAAGTTAGGCTCCTGAGTCGCGATGCTCAGGAGTCCCCTTGACGCGCGAGCAACAAGTAGGGAAGGGGGGAGCGAGAAGTGGATTGAATGTTCTACGTCGGCTGGGCCCGGCCCCGCGCGTACCTCACCCAGCATTAGCCCTGACCGGAAACCATGGACGGGACTAAGGAGTGAGGGGCTACGTGGCAAGTTAGGCTCCTGAGTCGCGATGCTCAGGAGTCCCCCTTGATGCTCAAATGGGTTTCATACCTTGGCTCCGCTCCGGGAGTGGCGCGCGACGACCAGGTCCATGGGACCTGGCTGGGTGGCATGCGCTCGGGCGAGGCCCGGCCGTTGCCCCCGTGTCCAGCCCCCTCGTGCGGCACTCCCGAGGGGATGCGTTGCGATGGTGCTGGACACTGAGCTCTGGGCTCCCTGAGGTTGGTACGGCCGTGGGCCGCCCTCAGTTGTTTATCACCAGCGCGGAGCATAGCGCTTCCGTATGTGTATGGGCATAGCCGCTCCTCGGCAGTGTCGTCAGCCAGCACGGAGCATGGTGCTTCCACTGGTGCGTGGGAGGGGGCTCCCCTCTGGGAGGAGCCCCCGGGGCGTGTACAGCCTTGCCCTGACACGTGGCCGGCACGGTAGGGCTAGGAGAGGTGTATCTTGGCACCCGTGAGCCAGCGCGGGACTCACGAGGCCCTACCTCGAGGCGGGTTGCGCCTGGCCCTGGGCCTTTATCAATTGGTGTGTTCCTGCAGGGTTGTTATAATGCAAATGCTCTATGTCCTCAGATCCCGGCCCTCGAGCGAGCTCAGCCGCCGCTGGTATGACAGGTCGCGATGCCGTGGGTCAAGGTCAGGGGGTGAGGGCTGGAGAGCCAGTGAGAGCCCATGAGTTGCGATGCTCAGGCGCCCCCCTTTTAACGTGCAAGCGCTTTGCATGACGACAAGCAGTAGGTGATAATTATGGGAATAAGATTAAGCGCGAAAGAACAACTTCATCCTAAGGTAAATGCTGGAAAAGCAACGGCCGCTGGGTCGGGCCCGAGCGGCATGGGGATGATGCAGCTCGAGGGGCACCCCAACAAGGTAAATAAAGAACATAACCGAAATGGATACACGCTGCGGGGACGGACCCACGTGGCCTGGGAATTGTGCAGCCCTGTGGGCGCTCCTAGCTGAAAGTAGAACTCTGAAAGATGTCACCTGGTGCTGTTGAAGATGAAGTGATGCTGAGGAAGTGAGCGATGCGCGGTGAAGACGTCGGCCCTCATGAGCCCCCAGGCCCAGGGGCCTCGGGAGGCTCCGGTGGCACGTGCAAGTCTTTGGAGACCATCGCCACCTCCGCCAGGACTGCGCGATGCCTGACCTCCCGAGCCTCCAGAATGCTCCTCAACAGGCGCTGATGTGCGACGACCACGCCCGGCAGGCCGAAGGGCATGCGAACGAAGTTGTGAGGTGGTCCCTCGCAGCGCCCTACGGCCGAAGGCCATAGGCGCTCCTGGGACGCAGCTCGGTTGAGCCCTGGTACGTCGACGCAGACGCGCAGTCCTCCATCCTCGCCTGGATGTGGGGCCACGGCAGGTAAGCGGCGGCTGCCGCGCATGACTCTGGACTCTTGTAGCTCATGGGTGTTCCTTGTGATGAACTCCTGAGGGTTTGGTCTCCTTTGACTTGTACCTTCCAGAGGGAAGCGTGCTTGAAAGCACCCCTCCAAGTGGTGCCCGAGCGCCTCCCCCGCGACCTTGGCAAGGTCGGCGGCTCTCCAGGAGAGAGCCCCCGAGCCCTGCTTGAGGAGGGCGCTGGGCGCGCCTTCCTATGCGTGAGAGGGTGGCGCTCCCTGATCGGGCGCGAATCCTGACGCAATACCTCCGGAGGTGCCTGCCTCCTTGTGGCTCGGGCTAGGTGAGGTCTTCTTCTTCTTGAGGGTCGCCTCGGGAGGCCTCCCGCTCCCGTGATCTGGGTCTTCGACTGCTGCGGCTTGGAACGCACGCTCCAGCGAGCACACTGCGTCCCTTTCTTCACAGGGTACGGTGATGACTCCACCGCTTCCTGGCATATTGAGGACATTGTAACCATGGTGACTCACTGCCATAAACTTGGCTAGGGCTGGGTACCCGAGGATGGTGTTGTACGGCAGGGGGATGTGAGCGACGTCGAAGTCGATGAGCTCGGTGCGGTAGTTGTTGCGTTGCCCGAAGGTGACCGGAAGGCGAACCTGCCCAATTGGAACAGTGGAACCATCGGTGACTCCTGAGAAAGGCTTGGTCGGCTGAAGCTGTTCGTACGACACTTGGAGATTGTCGAACGTCTCGACGGACAGGACGTTGAGTCCTGCCCCGCCATCGATGAGGGTCCTGGTGACCTGCACGTTGCTGATGACTGGGGAGCAAAGCATCGGGAGGACTCCGACCGTTGCCGCACACTTGAGCTGGTCTGCGGAACTGAATGTGATCGCGCACGAAGACCACCAGAGAGGGCGTGTGGCCTCAAGCTTGGGAAGGACTACATTCACCTCGCAAGCAAACTGCTTGAAGATGCCCTATGAGGCTGGGGCCTGGGCGCCACCCAAGATGAAAGCAATTGCACGCGGCTCTTGGAAGCGCCCAGCCCCATCGTCTTGGTGTTGGTCTTCATTCCTCCTTGGTGGAGGCGGTAGAGGAGGGAGGCTTGCGTTTTCGTGCGGGTGGCCCTCACGAGGCTGGTCCCTCCAGCCTCCCTCGCGAGGCTGGTCCTGCCAGCGGTCCTCGTGAGGGCGGTCACGCCATCCCTGGCGAAGGCCACGGTCTTCCCATCGTCCGCCGCCTCTTCCTCCTCCTCGGCCATAGCCCCTGTCATTGCGCTCTGGGCATCGGCCGATTCGCCCATCTCGCACGGCTTTGAGCTCTTGACTTTCGTTGGTGTTGTGGGTGTGGAGGTCATGGTACACGCAGTACCGTCCGCCCTTGGATGACTCGGGCTGGTCCCTGCCTCGCTTGGTGTCCGGTTCTGCTGCTAGCACGGCAGCCCCCTTGCGCTTCACGTCTTTGGCCTTGAGCTTCTTTTCTTCCGAGTCGGCTGCCGGGAGCTCGAGGAGGGAGAGGCGCCCTTCCTCAGCCCTGGCGCACTTGGTTGCAATGTTGAACAGCTCCAGGGATGTGCACAGGTCTTCATGGATTGCTAGCTCTTCCTTCATCTTGACATCGCGCACGCCGTCGGAGAAGGCTGAGATGATAGCTTCTTCAGTCACCTTGGGGATCTTGAGGCGAGCGTAGTTGAAGCGCTGGATGTACTTCTGCAGGGTTTCTCCCGGTTGTTGCTTGATGCGGCACAGGTCGCTCACGGCCGGGGCCGGTCGCGAGTGCCCTGGAAGTTGGCAATGAAGCGGGTGCGCATCTCGCTCCAGGAGGAGATCGTGCCGAGAGCTAGGTTCAGGAAACAGGTGCGGGCGCCGTCCTTGAGCGCCATGGGGAACCAATTCGCCATGACCTTTTCGTCTCCGTTGGCAGCTATGATGCCCAGCTCGTAGAGCTGCAGGAACTCCGCGCAGTCCACTGTGCCATCGTAGTGGGGAGGGAGGTCAGGCTTGAACTTGCCTGGCCATGTGACGCCGCGCAGCTCGGGGGTGAAGGCGAGGCAGCCCGCCGTGGCCACCGGCGCCCTTTGCTGGTGCTGGACTTGTTCTTGTGGGTCACCACGCGCCACCACTGGGAGCAGCGCGGGGTCTCGTCGTGGAGGTGCTGGGGCGCGATCTTGGCGTGCCGGCGCTGGGAGCGCGCGAGCACCTTCTCGGGGACGTGGGATCTCTTGGCAGCTCCCTTCTTGCCGCGCAGGCGCTGGACGTGGAGGGTCCCGCCCTGGGGCTGCGCACCTTGGAGCCAAGGCACCTTCTTGGGGAGGAGGCGGCGGAGGAACCTCCTGATCCTCGCCCCCTGCATGGGACGGAGGGCAAGGCAGCGAGAGGGACCGCAAGGGGGAGCCCCCTGCGGCACTGACGAGCTCGGTGATGCGGGTGAGCCAGTCCTCGTAGAGGTCGTCGACGGGGCGATAGTGCAGGAGCTCCCGCGCCAAGAGCAGTGAAGCGTGCGCATCCATGGGTGCGCGACGGGCGTGGGACGACGAGAAAGCTGGAGTTATCGACGGGGTGGCGGTGCGGCCATCCCGTTGCACCAAAGGATGCTGGGACGAGGCCTGCTGCTCGTTCCCCGCCGGGCCGGTGGTGGCGTTGGCGGCGGGCAACAGGGAACGACGAGGGGGGCCGCCGACGGGCGCCATCTGGGCGACGCGAGTGGCGCGAGCAGCCCGGCGCTCGGCACGAGCCCGGCGAGCGTCAGCCATGGACAGGACGGAAGATCACACACGAACAGCGGAAGAAAGATTCCGGCGCGCCCCTACCTGGCGCGCCAAATGTCGGATTTCGGGTTCCGACAGACCCTTGAGGTTCGAACACTGGGGTGCGCGTGGAGATCTCTCCCCTACCGATCTACGTCTGATCCTCTCATGCGAACTAAGATGAAAATGATGAACAACACAAGAGACACGAGGATTATACTGGTTCGGGCCACCGTTGTGGTGTAATACCCTGCTCCAGTGTGTGGTGTGGTGGATTGCCTCTGGGGCTGATGATGAATAGTACAAGGGAAGAACAGCCTAGCGAGAGGTGTTCTTGAGCTGGTGCGATGAACTGCTAGGATGAGTTCCGTCGCTTCTCCTTCTCTCTGCTAGGGTTCTACCAGATTTCTCGATGTCTGTCTGCCCGTCTCTTTTCTCCTTGTGGAGGCTAGCTCTATTTATAGAGGCCCTGGGCCTCTCCCCGAATAATTGAGCGGGAAGGGCGCCAACACTTGGCCATTTTGGAGGGGAATATCTAGTACAAGTTATACTAACCAAAGGTGGTCTACGGCTGCCAAAAGCACTAGTGATGACGCCGTCTTGGGCTCCACAGTGACCTCCATTCTGCCGTCCGGCTGGTCTTGGTCTCGTTGCACCGGAATGGTAACCTTTGCCTGATACCTTGGCTTGTGCTTGCCCCCTTTGCACCAAACGGGAAACAAGGACCCTGCGCCTCCTCGCGAGGTACCCTTGCATTGATCTCTCCGCCTCCTCGTGAGCCTGCCTGATGAGGCCGCTCTTGAGGAAGCTTCCTGTCGTCCGCCCTGCGAGACTTGGCCCCTCACGAGGGTCTTGAGCTTGAGCTGATGAAGATGGGCCGCGCTGGGCCCCCACTTGAGCCACGCCGCAGGCCGCAGGCAGGCAAGTCTGGGGACCCCCGTTCCCAGAACGCTGACACGGCTATCTCGGAGGAGCATCATACTTTAATGCGTACGGTGGTTGAGAGGATCGCATCTGCCAAAAGTGGGTTGCATGAAGCTTTTACGAGCCTGCTAAGAAGCTTTGAGGTACGCAAAGTAATATATAAAATTTTTTATGGTACCGCACACGGTAAGTGTGCTCTATACAAATATTAGCCCCTGAGACTCTGGTTGCTGTCAAGAGGCGGCAAACAGAGGATCGTAGTCCCAGGTAATGATCGCGCTGCTTTCATGTGCAGGCGGCTGACGGTCCGGTGGCTGGTCGGACTGCTTAATTTGCCGGACTTAGCCGGCAACTTGACGCGATAGATGCTGACATCGCGCTTGTGAACAAGCGGCTTGACGAGGCACAGGGTATGTATTTTCGGGTGGTAAACAAATATTAAGAGGAGCATGATGCTAGTATCTATAATATGTTGTGACTGCAGATGGAGCTACCGCCATGGAGACCCTTCGGGAGGAACTTGCCCAAGCCAAGGAACAAGCCAGGAGGAGTGATGCGACCGCCCTAAAGGCGGCCGAAGAGTTAAGAGCCGAACCGGCTGCTCGTTGCCAGAGCGAAGATAAAATAGCCAAGATGGCTATTGAGTTGAAGGATGTCGCCGACCGGTATGAGCTTCTTGAAAAGGAATGCCAAGCGAAAGCGGAGGACCTGGAGAAAACCATGGTAGCAGCCAAGGAGACCCGCTCTAAAATCAGAGCGGCGAAGGAGGAGCTTCATCAAGCCGGAGATATCACGGCTGGGAAGCCCTTTTTGTTGTGGACGAAGTTCAAAGATCCGAAGTATGCCCCTCTAGATCAATTATGGAGTGCTGCAGACGCGTATTCAGACCTGGCAATGAGTGCTGCTGATGCGACGGAGTTTTTCAAAGATCAAAAAGTTCACGAAGTGGAAAAGTTGTTCTGGTCGCAGTTCAGTGCTCCAACGCGTCCGCTGCTATTAAATGAGCAAATGGCCGAGTGGGTTGAGCTCCATAGGTTGTCCGGGCTTGCCATGAGGTCTGTCGTGGATCATCTTTGGCCGGAAGGACCGAGGCCGAATAGTTATTTTGGTTTAGTGCAATGATTCCTTGGTGCTGTGCCGCATATCGACGCTGTAAAGAGGTCGGCGTGCGTAGAGGGTGCGCGAATGGCTCTTGCCCGTTGATATGTCTCCAACGTATCTACTTTTCCAAACACTTTTGCCCTTGTTTTGGACTCTAACTTGTATGATTTGAATGGAACTAACCCGGACTGACGCTGTTTTCAGCAGAATTGCCATGATGTTGTTTTATGTGCAGAAAACAAAAGTTCTCGGAATGACCTGAAACTCCACGGAATATCTTACAATAAATAATAAAAAATCCTCGCCAAAGATGAAGACCAGGGGGCCCACACCCTTCTCATGAGGGTGGGGGCGCCCCCCCTAGGGTGCGCCCCCACCTCGTGGGCCCCCTGGAGACCTCCCGGCTCCAACTCCAACTCTATATAACTGCTTTCGGGGAGAAAAAATATCGGGGAGAAGAAATCATCGTGTTTTATGATACGGAGCCGCCACCAAGCCCTAAAACCTCTCGGGAGGGCTGATCTGGAGTCCGTTCGGGGCTCCGAAGAGGGGAATTCGTCGCTGTCGTCATCATCAACCATCCTCCATCACCAATTTCATGATGTTCACCGCCGTGCGTGAGTAATTCCATCGTAGGCTTGCTGGACGGTGATGGGTTGGATGAGATTTATCATGTAATCGAGTTAGTTTTGTTAGGGTTTGATCCCTAGTATCCACTATGTTCTGAGATTGATGTTGCTATGACTTTTCTATGCTTAATACTTGTCACTAGGGCCCGAGTGCCATGATTTCACATCTGAACCTATTATGTTTTCATCAATATATGAGAGTTCTAGATCCTATCTTGCAAGTCTATAGTCACCTATTATGTGTTGTGATCCGTTAACCCCGAAGTGACAATAATCGAGATACTTACCGGTGATGACCGTAGTTTGAGGAGTTCATGTATTCACTATGTGCTAATGCTTTGTTCCGATTCTCTATTAAAAGGAGGCCTTAATATCCCTTATTTTCCATTAGGACCCTGCTGCCACGGGAGGGTAGGACAAAAGATGTCATGCAAGTTCTTTTCCATAAGCACGTATGACTATATTCGTAATACATGCCTACATTACATTGACGAATTGGAGCTAGTTCTGTGTCACCCTATGTTATGATTGTTACATGATGAACCGCATTCGGCATAATTATCCATCATTGATCCAATGCCTACAAGCTTTCCATATACTGGTTTACGCTTATTTACTTTCCTGTTGCTATTGTTGCAATCACTACAAAATACCAAAAACATTACTTTGCTTTCGTTACTCTTTTGTTACCGTTACCATCACTATCATATTACTTTGCTACTAAACACTTTGCTGCAGATACTAAGTTTCCAGGTGTGGTTGAATTGACAACTCAGCTGCTAATACTTAAGAATATTCTTTGGCTCCCCTTGTGTCGAATCAATAAAATTTGGGTTGAATACTCTACACTCGAAAGTTGTTGCGATCCCCTATACTTGTGGGTTATCACCCGTGTAAAGACATACTGGGCAGAGATGGATGCCACCGCTATTCCAACCCAAGGTCCGGCCGTAGGACAGGTCTCGTCCGAGCATTATTTTGAAGAAGTCCTAGAAGGCGCTCGTTTAATAGAGGCGCAGTGCTCGAAGAGTGTCATGTTTGAGTGACATGTATCTCAATTTGTAAAAACAATGCTATTTGGCTTATAAAAGGCCGTGTTTATTCTTTTGCCTGAAAGTATTATGATGCCTCCTGTGCGGCCGTTATATGTATGTATATAACCTGAAAGTTTGCAGTCATGGGCTTCAGCCCCCACGCATATAATGCGGGGGTGTTTGGAAAAGCGCGTACTCACACTTGATCCAACGTCTTGGTCCATTAAGGAGGTGATAGCACAGCGAACAAGGCAATCAGACTATATTGCTTTAACACTTTCACTTAGCCATGGGAGTTTGATAGTGGGGCTACTATATAGCCCCTGGTACTTCCACGCTTATCCAAATGCGGTGCGCGTACGTACATGACCGGGAAACCGGTCCTTCGTTAATGCGGAGGAATCATGAAGGTTCCGCTGACTCCTCGAGTGGTTGACCAGTCTCTTGTGCTTTATCATGACAGTCAGTTTTCGGCTTTCTCTACTGAGGTGCTCGTCCAGATGAACCAGGGCACAACTGCAGTAGTTCTCCCGGTGCCACCTTAGCTGATAGAGCGGAACGTAAGGTAGAAAAACACGGGAGCCGGGAAAACCCAACTATTGACCAAATACATGATTCGGAGCTGGTACATATAAGGCCAAACTCGTGATGCCGAACACTCCCTAAGGCATTCGGTCTTTACAATGTATACTGGGCTGAGCAATGCCCTCGATAATAAGGCCTGAATTTCTAGGTACGTGCATTCGTCTGACGTGATGAAATGTCAATAACGCCAGCATCCCTCTTGGTTATGTTGAGTATCCTGAGGGGTGAAGCAACAAGAGACAGTAAAAAAGGTTTACACAGGGTCTTAATCTAAAAAGAAACCTTTGCACGGGGCCCTGCTGCACGTCCGCGCCTGTGTCTCCGTTGTGCCGTATCCTGGAAGGGTGTAGCACGATGATCATTTGTAAGAGAGAAAAGCCCAGGTGAAAGTTTTCGTGCGAAAAATTGGTTATTCTTAATAAACCATTGAAATGCAATCTAAATAAGATCATGCCGAACTGTAGTCCTTTTTACATGTGGGAAGCCCCTAGAGCCACCTATGGGGGTATATCCATCGACCTAGTCTTGGGTTTATCTGAGCTGTTACAGCTAGTTGTGCTCCGGACTCGTCTAGCCGTGTCCGCGGTCTTGACAACCTATCATTTACTCTGGTTGGAGGGGGCGCTCAGTGTTCGGCTGCTAAAGCCGCCACACGTTCTTCCACACATAACAAACGTTCTGTGTTTCTGCTAACTATGATGATGCCACGTGGATCGGGCATCTTAATCTTAAGATAAGCGTAATGCAGTATTGCATTAAAGCGGGCAAAAGTCGTTCTTCCAAGTAGTGCTTCATAGCCGCTTCGGAATGGAGCGATGTCGAAGGTTAATTTTTCACTTCGGAAGTTGTCGGGAGAACCGAATACAGCCTCTAGTACTAGAGAGCCCGTGCAGCGGGCCTCTGGGCCTGGTATTACTCCTTCAAAGGTAGTATTGCTTTGGCTGATTCTTGTCGGGTCTATCCCCATTTTGCGGACTGTGTCGTGATATATTAGATTAATACTACTGCCACCGTCCATAAGGACTCGGGTGAGATGGTATCCGTCAATTATTGGGTCCAATACCAAGGCAGCCGATCCTCCATGCCGGATAATAGTCGGGTGATCCCTGCAATCAAAAGTGATCGGGCAGGCTGACCAAGGGTTGAACTTGGGGGTGACGGGCTCCACAGTGCATACGTCTTGGAGTGCGCGTTTGCTCCTCCTCTTCGTTACGTGAATCCTGTTCACTATTTTGACCTCTGGTTGGAATTTTTTCTGTCCCCCAATGTTCAGCTGGCGAGGCTCATCCTCGTCTTCGCTTGGTGTCTCCCTCCCCTCGTGTTCGGCGTTTAGCTTGCCTGCCTGCTTGAACACCCAGCATTCTCTGTTGGTGTGATTTGCCAGTTTATCGGAGGTGCCATGAATCTGACATAATTTGTCTAGAATCTTGTTTAGGCTGGACAGTCCATCTCTGCTACCTTTAAATGGCTTTTTCCGTTGATCGGGTCGAGAGCCCCTGAATCCGGCGTTTACTGCCGTGTTATCTGAGCTGTCTTCATTGTTTCGACACTTGCTTTTATTGCGTCGTGGTTTTCCATTGCCATCCCTGACTTCGGATGTGCCTGGGTCACTGGTGCCGCTACGGGCCAGCCAGTTGTCTTTGCATGCGCAAAAGCGGGCCATAAGGCTTGTTATGGCTGCCATTGTCCCCGGTTTTTCCTGGCCGAGGTGTCTGGCGAGCCATTCGTCCTGGACACTGTGTTTGAAAGCCTCTAAGGGTTCAGCGTCCGGGCAGTCGACAATTTGATTCTTCTTAGTGAGGAATCTGTTCCAAAGCTTTGGGGTTGACTCTCCGGGCTGTTGAATTATATGACTTAAATCGTCTGCATTCGGAGGTCGGACATAGGTCCCTTGGAAATTAGACCTAAAAGCATCCTCAAGCTCCTCCCAACTTCCAATTGAGTTTTCGGGGAGGCTCTTCAGCCAGTGCCGAGCTCGTCTTTTCAACTTGAGGGGAAAGTATTTGATGGCGTGGAGATCATCTCCGCGAGCCATGTGGATATGAAGGATAAAGTCCTCAATCCAGACCGCAGGGTCTGTCGTTTCGTCGTATGCCCCTATGTTCACTGGTTTGAATCCTTCTAGGAATCCGTGATCTAGAACCTCATCGGTGAAGCATAGGGGGTGCACGGCACCCCTGTATTTGGATGTGTCATGGCATTCTGACGGTTGTGGTGTTCAGTTTTGATTCTGCGTCGGAGCGCGCTTCCTAGATCCGTAGATGGATCTTGTCATACCGGCTTTTTGGTGCAAGTCCTCACATAAATCGTGTGCTGACTTATGTGCGACATCGTTAGCCGCCCTATCATGGCCATGGGGTGGTCGATCCGGCTGATCGGCCATTTTATTTTTTGGCTTTATAGGCTCTGAGGCCTCGTCATCGAATTCGGGCAGCAGCTTGCGCTTTTGGTAGCTCTTTGTGTGGCGGCTGCCCTCGTACTTTTCTTTAGTGTCGAGCACTTTGTTCCATCTACTGTTGAGTGTATTTTGAGGAGCCTTGGGCCTTTGCTTCTGCTTCTTTAGACTCCTCGCGGTGGCAATAAGCCTTCTCTGGAGGTTCTCTTGCTCCAAGTGCCTTCCCGGGATGATGTGTGCATCGTCGTCCGGACTGTTCTCCTCTCCGGAGACAGGTTGGTGAGCTTTACCCTCGGCGTCACCGTGATCGGGCAACGGCTCTATACTATGTTCGGCGTCCGCTGGTTCATCCTGCTCTATCGCTGGGTCCATGTGGTCATCGTTTGCTTTGGAGTCGACCGGGGTATTATTCTTTCATGCGCTGTTATCGCTGTTTTTGCTGAGGTGGCATTCGGAGCGGCGCCTACATCGTCGCTTTGGTTGATTCTCGATGGGATTACCCTTCGCTGCATCCTTCCGTTCCTCGTCATTGTTTTCTTTGGGTGTATCCACCATGTATATATCGTGTGATGAAGTGGTTGTCCAGCACCCTGTGGGCGGTGGTTCCTGTTCCTCTCCTGCATCGTCGTCCATACCGTCGATGTCTTCGGAGCCGAAATCAAGCATGTCGGTTAAGTCGTCGACAGTGGCTATTAAGTGGGTGGTGGGTGGGCAATGAATTTCTTCGTCGTCCGCTTCCCACTCATGCCGGACATAGTTCGGCCGAGGGTCTCTTGACATGGAGAGAGACCTCAATGAGTTTAGCGCGTCACCCAAGGGCGAGTGCTGAAAGATATCCATGGAGGTAAACTCCATGATCGGTGCCCAACCAGGTTCGATAGGCACGGACGCGGGTGGTTCAGAGCTTGTGGCCGGGGATGAATCCAAGGGTCCGGCAACACAGGTCTCATAGGGGGTGAAGTTAGTATTCGGCTCTATCGCCGCTGAGTGTGCGTCCTCTGTGGCGGGGTCTATCCACCCGTCCTCGGATGGCATGATCTGCTCCGGATCGAGGGGTGGAGTAGCCACATGTGTGATCTCCCGGACATCGTTTGACGGCAGAGCTAAGTCATGCTCGTCGAGACTGTGCGGCGCACCTTACATGGGATCGAATCCGTCGAATACCAAGTCTCCGCGGATGTCGGCAATGTAGTTTAAGCTTCCAAACCTGACCTGATGGCCAGGGGCGTAGCTCTCGATCTGCTCCAGACGGCCAAGCGAGTTGGTCCGCAGTACGAAGCCGCCGAATACGAAGATCTGTCCAGGGAGAAAAACCTCACCCTGGATCGCATCGTTGCCGATGATCGAAGGAGCCATCAAGACTTATGGTGACGACACAGTGGAACTCTCAATGAAAGCACCAATGTCGGTATCAAAACCGGCGGATCTCGGGTAGGGGGTCCCGAACTGTGCGTCTAAGGCGGATGGTAACAGGAGGTGGGGGACACAATGTTTACCCAGGTTCGGGCCCTCTCGATGGAGGTAATACCCTACGTCCTGCTTGATTGATCTTGATGATATGAGTATTACAAGAGTTGATCTACCACGAGATCGCAGAGGCTAAACGCTAGAAGCTAGCCTATGATTATGATTGTTGTTGTCCTACGGACTAAACCATCCGGTTTATATAGACACTGGAGGGGGCTAGGGTTACACAAAGTCAGTTACAAGGGAGGAGATCTAGATATCCGAACTGCCAAGCTTGCCTTCCACGCAAAGAAGAGTCCCACCCGGATACGGGACGGAGTCTTCAATCTTGTATCTTCATATAAATAGTCCGGCCAAAGCATATAATCCGGCTGTCCGAGGACCCCCTAATCCAGGACTCCCTCACCCCTCACTATGTAGCGTTGTCATTTTGGTCGCGAACGTGTACGTGCATATGATCTGTCTGTCTGCAGGCTGCAGCGATGAACCGTGGCCGTGTAAGGAAGGGCACATGTCGTAGTAGAGGCGCGCACGTGTCGTAGTAGAGGCGCGCATGTAGCATGTACAAGAAAGAAAATACGGTCACGTACGTACATATAGGCGAGGACTCGAACGCCTACTCACGCATACATATGGCCAGGGCTCGTGTACATGGCTGGGTCGGAACGGAGAAACTGCGATGTCGTCGTGTTCATGGGGAGGCAACGGAATGCGTCGTGTTCATCGAGAAGCAATGGAACGCGTGTTCTTCATCGGGAGCCAACCGGCTTGGATGGAACAGTCAATGGAAACGAGGCCTGGCGTACCACTAAATGGGGGAAACGACCTTGTGTTCGACGGCCATGGTCGAAATGGGACCCTATTCATCGGGAGGGGTCCGGCGTACCGCAAAATAGAGGAAACGGACCTCCTACAGTCGAAATGGGGTCCTGTTGATCGGGAGGGGTGTGGCGTACCGCAAAACGGAGGAAATGGACTTGTGTTGGAGCGCTACGGTCGAAATGGGGGTCCTGTTCATCGGGAGGGGTGTGGCGTACCGCAAAACGGGACACCATGGGATATTGTTCATCTCCACCGTCGACTGCCTCCACGGGCTACTGTTCATCCACCATTGACTACCTCCACGGGCTCATGTTCATCCACCGTCGACCTCCTCCATCCTCCACCTGCGACTATTCATCCACGGGCTCCTGTTCATCCAGCCTCCACCACGCGCTCCTCCACCGGCTACTGTTCAACCAGCCCTCTCCACGGGGTCCTGTTCAACCACCCCTCCACGGGCTATTGTTCATCCAGCCCTCCACCGGCTACTGTTCAACCAGCCCTACGCCGGCTACTGTTCAACCAGCCCTCCATGGGGTCCTGTTCATCCAGCCCTCCACGGGGTCCTGTTCATCCACTGGCTCGATCGATCGGGGTACTGTTCATCCAGCGGCAACGGCCTCTACTACCATGATGTCCTGTTCATCCAACCCCCCATGGGGAACTGTTCATCCAGACCCCTCAACAGCACTCATTGTTCATCAGGGGAAGGAGGCAGTAGCGTTCGATTGGCTTCAGTTAGTAGAAGTAGCGAAAGAATCACTCCGGTTCAGTTAACAGCAAGGGATCGACCGATCGCTCGGGTTTAGTAATGCGTAGCCTGCAGTCCAATCGCTCGGGTTCAGTTAGAGCCCAACGCCTCGCTCGGGTTCAGTTAGAGCCCAATGCCTCGCACACACGCGCGTACGTACGAGAGAAATGTGCATCGCTTGGCCCACGACCACCCACCGTAACCGGGAACTCCCTGATATTTTCCTCGCCCTCGCTTCTACCATGGTTTTTTCCGTCAAGGACGGCCCAAAGAATGTCATGCAGCTGTGTATCTGGCCCGCCCAGGACGAAAAGCCCATTTTCTGTCATGATTTTTTATCATAGAAGTAGGAGCCCACCACATCTATGATGATACCGGGTTTTGTCACAATTATCGTCATTGAAGTGTCATAAGTATGACAGGAAAAAAATTCGTTCGGCCCAAAATGTCATGGATGTGTCTTTTTTTGTAGTGTATCACAGTGGGCACATCGAGCTGAAGCAACCAAAGCCCATCCCAGACCTAATGAGACTTTGGTCTAGCATGGATGCGGACTCAAGGCATTTTTGGGAGAACATACGGTTCCTCAACGACCACTTCTCCTTCACAACCCTCGGTGTCAGCCTCGATGAAAGCTACACAAACATGAAGTCTAGGGTGTACATGTTCCGGGCGCATGACACCATCTACCACAATGTTCATTCCTTCAGGCCAACATCCCGTCCGGAGCATCTACAGTTGTACTTCTACGACGACGACCCAGGCCTAACCCATCTCAAGGCTACCACCGAGCAATTAGACCAGGATGTCGTCAGAAAGTTAGTGGACATACTCAAGGAAAACTCGTACTCCCAGCAGTTTAGGAGTTTGGGTGCACACAAGGACAACCTCGACGATTATAGGATAGACCTCAACACTGACCAGAGACTAGACCAACGGAAGTATAATAGACCTCTATCATCTGAGGTCGCTGCAATTTGGGTGGAGGGCACTGACCTAGCAAAGAGGTTCGATCGTAGGATTACACTTTGCGGGAATGACAACCAGAGGCACAATATACATGTGACGGCTGGCTCATATGACCCGCTATCTTACCCATTGTTCTACCAAAGGGGGGAGCTCGGTTGGCACCCGAAACTACCTAAACGTGATGTCCCTTGGCCGGTTGTGCAACAACCAAGAGGTGACGTGATGATGACGAGGAGGATGCAGGTAAGCCTTATGCGTATTTTGTTGTTTTGATTAATTGTATAGTTCTCATATGAATCCTAACTTCCGCGTTACTCATCCATGTGCAGAGGGGAATAGTAGGTTATGCGTCTCGGTGAGAGAATACTACTATTACATGCTGCAGACACGACCTGGGATATTCAATCCCATACTCCGTGGAGCACAATTGCTCCAGCAATGGGGGGGGGTGGACATGTACATCAAGATTGAGAGTTGTAGGTTGAAATGGTACAGGAAGAACCAGACAAAGATACGTGCTAACCTATATAAAGGAGTTGTTGATGCAATTACATCTGGGAAGACCCGGGCAAGTGTTGTTGGAGTAAGGATAGTGCTCCCTGGAACGTACCCAAGTGGCGACCGCGACATGAAGCGGAGGCATATGGATGCCATGGAAATTGTCCATACCTATGGGAAGCCTGAAATCTTCTTGACCATGACCTGCAACCCTAACTGGGAAGAGATAACGAATGAGTTGTTTCCTGGTGAGACAGCGCAAGACCGACCTGGTCTTGTGGCTCGTCTGTTCCATGGCAAGCTAGAGGCTATGATAGAGAAGTTGTTCAAGAAGAATATCCTGGGTGTTGTTGTCGCACCTGTATACGTAGTCGAGTTCCAAAATAGGGGCCTCCCCCATGCACACTTTTTGTTGATCATGGATTCTGCCTATAAGCTTGTCGTTCCGGAGCAGTACGACCGAATCATTTTTGCCGAGCTCCCAGACAAGCAGAAGTATCCTAAACTCCACGCCTTGGTGGTGAAACATATGATCAAGGTTGTCAGAATCATGATTTTGAATCGGATCGGAGCCTCGATGGTAGGATCACAAATCATAGAATCTTCACTATCAGGATCATAGAAACGTAGATTCTAAGAACTAAAATCTTAGAATCATAGGGGTTAGCTTGGATCGTAAAGTCGTAGAATCGTATAACAGAATCATGATTCTGACAACCTTGCATATGATGCACGGACCATGCGGTGTTCTCAACCCCAAAAATGTGGGCATGCAACAGAACGAGTGCAAGTGCAAATACCTGTGGCCGTTCAATGAGAACACGGCACAGGGCAAGGACTCATACCTAGTTTATCATCGTCGAGATGATGGTCGGCAGGCTAAGGTCCAGGGTAAAATGTTGGACAACAGATGGGTTGTGTCATATAACCCTTACCTTCTGCGGATGTTCAATTGCCACATCAACGTTGAGGTTTGCTCCAGCATAAAGGCCATCAAATACCTTTACAAGTACATATACAAGGGCCATGATAGGGCTTCCTTCAGCATCGACCAGCCCGACGCCGATGGTAACATTGATGAGATCAAAAGATATGTAGACGCGAGGTGGGTTACTCCTCCAGAGGCGATGTGGAGGATATTTGGCTTCCCCTTGTGTGCCAATGACCTGCATGTCCTATAGTTGCCTCTTCATCCCCTGAACATGCACAGGGGGCCATTCAATGAGCAAGCTCACTTGATCGACGTAGTCGCCTTTGCGAAAGCTTCCAAATCCACATTGACAGAGTATTTCAAAGCTAACCAAAACCACCCGTGGGCTAGGAATATATTGTACAAGGATTTTCCTGGAAGGTTCACATGGTAGAAGGGTAAGAAGTATTGGAAAGAGTGGGTGGAGTGTTATCAAATATGTCGAATTGTGTCTACAAATCCTACCGAGGGGGAGCGGTACTATCTGTGTGCTCTGCTAAACCATGTTGCTGGCAAGACATCCTATGAGGACCTGCTCACCGTGGACGGTAGGCTATGTGGGAGCTTTAGAAAGGCTGCCGAAAGGTTGGGGCTCATCGAGGAAGATAACACGCTCGACGACTGTCTTACCGAGGCAGAGCAGTGGGCGATGCCATGTTCGCTCAGGAGGCTCTTCGCAACAATTTTGGTGCACTATGAGCCAGGCGACGTGCGTGGTTTACGGGATAGGAACTTCGAGCCTATGTCTGATGACTATCGGCGATCACACACGTGCCCGATTGAGGTGGAACAGATAGTGTTGCTTGACATCATTGGTATGTTGCAGTCCATGGGCAAAGACATAGCTGATTTCTCTCTTCCATGCATTGACGATGCGTTCCACCAAACCGAGGGCGAGGCCAGAGAAGTGATCGAGGAATCCAACGTCGATTTTGACATCAACGACACTAAATTGGCATTGTCACTAAACTTGGAGCAGAGGGAAGCATACGACGAGATACTAGCTGATGTTGAACGCGGTGATGGGTGTGTGTTCTTTGTTGATGGCCCGGGAGGTACAGGGAGGACCTTCATGTACAGGGCGCTGCTCGCCAAGGTTCGCAGCGAGGGAAACATCGCTATCGTTACCGTGACATCAGGCGTCGCCGCTTCTATCATGCCTGGAGGCAGGACTGCCCACTCGAGGTTCAAGATCCCATTGAGCTGCAACGGTGGCACCTCATGCACCTTCACAAAGCAGAGTTGTACCGCCAAGCTACTGAGGATGGCCTCATTGATACTATGGGATGAGGCCACCATGACTAAGCGACAGGCGGTCGAAGCACTCAACAATAGCATGCGTGACATCATGGGAAGACGGGACCGACCCTTTGGAGTAAACACAGTTGTGTTTGGTGGGGACTTCAGGCAGGTGCTTCTGGTCGTCAGGAGGGGGTCCCGGGGTCAGATAATCGATGCAACCCTCCGAAGTTCACATCTCTGCAAGGGTATGTGCTAGCTAAGGCTCGTCACCAACATGAGGGCTCATGATGACACCTGGTTTGCGGATTACTTGCTAAGGGTAGGCAATGGCACCGAGGAAGTTGACGATCAAGGAAACATACGACTCCCTGAAGATATTTGTGTGTCATCTACAACTGAGGGTGACGACCTGGAGAACCTAATTGACCATGTGTTCCCAAGACTAGATGACAACATGTCTGATCTGAATTACATGACTTTACGCGCAATCCTATCCACCATGAACAACAACATCAACAAGATAAACATACCCATGGTAGAGAGTTTTCGGGGAGAAGAAGTAATCTACCATAGCTTTGACAATGCAGAAGACGACCCATATGGCTACTATGCTACCGAGTTCCTAAATGGATTGACTCCCAACGGTCTGCCTCTGCATGCACTCAAACTGAAGCTCAACTGCCCTGTCATACTTCTGAGGAACATGATCCAGCTAATGGTCTGTGTAACGGGACGAGGCTTGTGGTGCAAGGTTTTGAGAGGAACTCCATCGATGCAGAAATCGTGATCAGACAACATGTAGGTAGGAGGGTATTCCTTCCTTGAATACCCCTATGCCCGTCTGACAACGACATGTTTCCATTCAGGTTTAAGAGGAAGCAATTTCCTGTAAGGCTTAACTTTGCTATGACTATTAACAAGGCTCAAGGACAGACGATTCTGATTGTTGGCGTGTACCTACCTAATCCGGTGTTCTCCCATGGCCAGCTCTATGTCGCATTGTCTCGAGCCACCACGAAGAAAAATATAAAGATCCTCATTGAGAAGGAGAATAAGAAGGAGAATGCCAACAAGCAAACCGGTAAATCTAAGAAGCGAAAAAGACCTACCTTGTCCTTACAGACGTCGATGAAGAACATCATCTATAAGGAAGTCCTTACAGGCTGAAGTCCGCTCTTAAATATGTGAGAGGATTTACTCTTATGCTACAGGTAATTTGGTGCTCTATCGTGTCTTTCTACATATCTCTATCTTTCGATGTTTGCAATTGAAGTTTATTATGATTATACTAGAAGGCAAGTATTAATAATATTGCCTTGTATTTGTGACTTTGCAAGTAGCCAAATTTTGTTGTATGTGACATTATTTTTTTGTTTTGTTGGTTTGCTTATGTATATTATTCTTTTGTTGTTTAGTAATCAATCATGTATTACATCTAAACTCGGCTTTGTTTTCCTGCACACATATTGCACACTGACTTGGTGACTTCGTCAGTGTAAAACTAGACTCCACTCAAGTGTTCTACATTACAGAAATATTTATGATGCAACCCCAAAGTGGCCAAAAAACTGGACCACCACACAATATCAAAAGTGGAGGTCCTTGTATAGTCTCTTATTTCCCCGTTATTTCAATTTTATAATCCTGGCTTTTCAATACATATATAAACAGCCATGCTGTATTACAGGTTTGGCGCAAGGAAACGGCTGTTATTAGTTGTGAGGTCCAACGACGGTGATCGAATTTGGATGACTTGAGCAAAGCTGTGAAAATTCATGTGTACCAAACAATATGTCTAGATGCATGGCTATTCACCAAGAACGCATACTGTATGCTTACTTATTTTCGTGATCTTTGTGTAGATTTAAATACTTTGTGGTCTTTTGGATATATTAAACATTGGTTTTGCGACGCACCCTACAATTCCCCGTATCATATAACTCCATCCTGGATATGTCTGTCGGCATTCTGGGAACGGGGGTCCCCAGACTTGCCTGCCTGCGGCCTACGGCGTGGCTGGGCTGGCAGGTCTGTATGGCCCATCTTTATCGACAAGGCATTCAAGACCCTCGCGAGGAGCCAAGCCTCGCGAGGCAGACGACACAAGACCACCTCAAGAGCGGCCTCGCCAGGCAGGCCCACGAGGGGCGGAGAGATCAAGGCAGGGCAAACCTCACGAGGTCCTCGTGACGTAAGCCATGAAGATCGGGACCAGGCGGGCGCCAGCGCGCGTAGTGTCCTTGTTTCCCCTTTGGTGCCAAGGGGGCAAGCGCAGACGCGGAGTACCAAGGCATCAAGCAAAGATTTCCATATTGGTGCAACGAGACCAAGACTAGAAGGACGGAAAGACGGAGGTAACCATGGAGCCCAACACGGCGTCATCACCACAACCTTGGGTAGGCGAAGACCACCTTTTGTCAGGATAACCTGTGCTAGCTGTCCCTTTCGAATTGGCCGTTGTTGGCTCCCTTCCCGCTCAATATTTGGGGAGCGGACCAGGGCCTAAATAAGTAGAACTAGCCACCACAGTAGAGGGAATCGGCCACACAACAACAATGAAAAGAGAGCACAAGAGCACCTCAACCTCAGGAGGCTGCTCTTCCCCTTGTACTGCTCATCATTAGCCCAAGAGGCAATCCACCACCACACTGGAGTACGGAATTACACCACAACAGTGGCCCGAACCAGTATAAATCTTGTGTCTTTCTGTGTTGTGAGTTCGTTGAGTTCTTTCGCAAAATCTTAGAGAGCTAGGGCGTGGATCGATAGGGAGAAAACCTTCACGCGCACCCCAGTGTTCGAACCTCAAGGGTTTGCTAGAACCCGTGATCCGACAATGTCAACTAGAACTCTTGATATCACATCAAAAGAACCGTAAAGTCATGAATTATATCTGGCAATAAGAGCTATATATAAATATCACGTCAATGCCTACTGATCAACATCAGCGCTTGATACGTCTCCAACGTATCTACTTTTCCAAACACTTTTTCCGTTGTTTTGGACTCTAACTTGCATGATTTGAATGGAACTAACCTGGACTGACGTTGTTTTTAGCAGAACTGACATAGTATTATTTTTGTGCATAAAGACCTGAAAATCCACGGAGACACGTTTTGGAATTAATGAAAAATATTGGCGAAATAATCAGCATCATGGGGCCCACACCCTGTCCACGAGGGTCAGGGCATGCCCCCCTGGGCACGCCCACTAGAGTAGGGTATTACACCACAACGGTGGCCTGAACCAATATAAATCTTGCGTCTTTCTGTGTTGTGAGTTCGTCGAGTTCGTTCGCAAGATCTTAGAGAGCTAGGGCGTGGATCGATAGGGAGAAAACCTTCACGCGCGCCCGAGTGTTCGAACCTCAAGGGTTTGCCGGAACCCGTGATCCGACATTTGGCGCGCCAGGTAGGGGTGCGCCGAAGCTTCTTTCCATTGCTCTGCGCTCTGTTGCTTCGTCGTCTCCATGGCAGACACGCGCCGCGCTCGTGCTGAGCGCCGGGCTGCCCTCGTCGCCCACATTGCTCAGACGGCTCCCATCGGCGGGCCACCTCGTCGTTCCCCATCGCTTTCCGCCAACGCCGCCACTGGCCCGGCGGGGAACGAGCAGCAAGCATCCTCGCTGCATCCTTTGGTGCGGCGGGACGGCCGGACCGCCACTCCATCGCTGACCCCGGCCGGTTCTTCTTCCCATGCACGTTGCCCTCCCATGGATGCACGGGCTGCGCTCCTCATGGTGCACGAGCTCCTGCGCTACTGCCTGGTCGACGACCTCTATGAGGACTGGCTTGACCGCATCGCCGAGCTTCGCACCGCAGGGGGCTCCCCAGCGTCGTCCCTCTCTCCGCCTCGCCCTCTGTCAGCTACGGGCGATGTAGCTCACGGAGCGCCTCCACCACCTCAGCCCCAAGACGGCGCCCTGGCACTAAGATGCGCGGCTCCGTGACGCGACCCGTCGTGTCCCGCGCCCGCGCGTGAAGAAAGAAGGTTATCAAGAAGTCCCTCGGCCGCAAGAAAATGCTCCGCCGCTCCTCGCAGCACCACGCCGGGACCGGCTGCTGCGGCAAGATCGCACGCCACCCGTAGAGGTAGGGCACTGACACCATCAAGACCAAGCTCCACCCCCAAGGCGGGTCCCGGTGACCACAGCTGGCTGCCGCGCCTTCACCCCTGAGCTACGTAGCGTCGCCTGGCCGGGCAAGTTCAAGACAGATCTGCCTCCTTGTTACGACGGCAACCCCGACCCCGAGGAGTTCTTGCAGGTCTACAAGCTGAGCATCGAAGTGGCCAACGGCGATGAGAAATTCATGGCGAACTGGTTTCCCATGGCTCTCAAGGAAGGCGCCTGCTCCTGGCTCCTGAACCTGCCTCCGGGTTCAATCTTCTCCTGGAACGAAATGCGCACCCGCTTCATCGCCAACTTCCAGGGCACTCGCGACCGCCCCCCGGTCGTGCGCGACCTGCGCCACGTCAAGCAACAACTACGAGAGACTCTGCAAAAGTACATTCAACACTTCAAAAGCGCACGGATCAAGATCCCCGAGGTGACCGATGAGGCCATCATCTATGCGTTCTCTGATGGCGTCCGCGATGTCAAGATGAAGGAGGAGCTCGCCATCCATGAAGAGGTGTGCACGACCCTGGAGCTGTTCAACATCGCGACCAAGTGTGCTAGAGTTGAGGAGGGGCGCCTCTCCCTCCTCGAGCTCCCTGCTACGGACCCAGAGGAGAAGAAAGCCAAGGCCAAGGACGTGAAGCGCAACGGAGCAGCCGTGCTCACAGCGAAACCAGACACCAAGCATGGCAGAGACCAGCCAAAGTCATCCAAGGGCAGCCATCCGTTCTATGCCTTCCACAACCTGAACACCCACAACACCAGTGACTGTCAAGAGCTCAGGGCCATTCGCGAAGGGCACTTCAGTCGACGCCCCGAGCGCGGCGACCAGGGCTACGACCGAGGAGGAGGACGTGGTGGCGGACGCTGGGACGATCATGGCCCGCGCCAGGAGTGGCGTGACCGGCCTTGCGAGGACCTCTGGCAGGATCATCCTCGCGAGGGCGCCTGAAGGGATCAGCCTCGTGAGGATCATCCTCAAAGCAACGTCGGACTCCCTCCGTTTCCACCACCGCCAAGAAGGAATGACGAACACCATCAGGACGAGGGGGTTGGGGGCTTCTAGGAACCACGTGCTATCGCCTGCATCTTGGGCAGAGCTCAGGCCCCAGCCTTGCAGCGTATCTTCAAGCAATTTTCTCATGAAGTGAATGTAGTCCTCCCCAAGCTCGAAGCCACGCGCCCGCTCAAATGGTCCCAGTGCCCCATCAATTCAACTCGGCAGACGAGCTCAAGTGCGCAGCTACCGCTGGCACCCTCCCGATGCTTTGCTCCCCAGTCATCAGCAATGCGCAAGTAACCAAGACCCTCATCGACGGCGGCGCATGGCTCAACGTCCTGTCCGTCGACACGTTCGACAGCCTCCAACTGCCATATGACCAGCTTCAGCCCACCAAGCCTTTCTCAGGAGTGACCGACGGTTCCACCACAACAATAGGGCAGGTCCGCCTCCCTGTCACCTTCGGGGAACGCCAGAACTACCGCACCGAGCTCATCGACTTCGACATTGCGCACATCCTCCTGCCGTACAATGCCATCCTCGGGTATCCAGCACTGGCCAAGTTTATGGCAGTGACACATCACGGCTACAATGTCCTCAAGATGCCGGGAAGCGGCGGTATCATCACGGTCCCATATGACGAAAGAGATGTGGCGTGCTCCCTCGAGCGTGCCTTCCAAGCTACAGCAATAGACGACCCCGACAGCAAGGGCGAGGGCCCTCCCGAGGCCATCCCCAAGAAGAAGAAGCAGCTGGGACGCGCAGGACCTCAGGAGGGTGACGCCACAGCCAGGGGTGTCTCCCTCCATCGCATAGGAAGGCGTGCCCGGCGCCCTTCTCGGGCAGGGCTCGGGGGCTTTCTTCTGGAAGGCCTCAGACTTTGCCCACATCAAGAGGGAGGCGCTCGGGCACCACTTGGAGGCGTGCTTCGCAACACTTTTCCCTCAGGAGGGCACAGGGCAAGGATCGTCCATCATTTAGGAGTTCATCACCAAGACCACCCAGGAGTTGCAAGACGCAAGGGCCATGCGCGGCGACCGCCGCTCGCGAGATGCAGCTTCCCATCCAGACGAGGATGTCAGGCTGCATGTTTGCATCGATGTTCCAGGGCTCAACAGGGCTGCTTCTCAGGAGCTTTTCTCGCCTTCGCGTGTGGGATGTTGCGAGGGCCCACCGCACAACTACGTCTCCATGCCCTTTGGCCTGCCGAGTGTATCGTCCGCCTACCAGCGCAACTTGTGGCACATCCTAGCGGCTCAGGAGGCAAGGCACCACGCCATCCAGATGGAAATGAAGACGGTTCTCAAGGAACCACCTGAGCCCCTAGAGCCTCCCGAGGCTCATGGCTCCGGTGGCTCGTGAGGAGCAACCCCTTTGTCGTGCACCTTCAGCTACCCCAACTCCCCTTCGCCAACATGACCAGGTGACATCTTTCCGAGTTAATTTAGCTAGGAGCGCCCCTCGGGCTGCATCATTCCCAGGCCGCGTGGGTCCGTCCCTGTGGCATGTATCCCTTTTTATGTCTTTAGCTTACCTTGTTGGGGGCGCCCCTCGGGCTGCATCATCCCCAAGCCGCTCGGGCCTTACCCAGTGGCACATATCCCTAATGCACTTGATTAAGCCTGCTACTCTCATGTTTCATCTACCTATGATTACTACCTGCTCAATCGTCGCCTCCCACGGGGCCTTCGCACGCTGGCACGGCGCTGGTGCATGGGTCCGTCCCTACCACGTTGATAAACCTGAGCGGCCAAGCTCTGGCTCGCGGCACGCCCCACACACGTCACCTCGCCAGGCCCTCAGTGCCTTCACCCCCTCGCGGAGCAACCAGTGGCAGGCTGGCAACCATAACTGCAGATCGTGTTCTTCCTTGTGCTGGCTCGCAGGAATCTCATGAGGATAGCACCAGGCGGCACCGCGAGCTCCCACCTCTTCCAAGTATTCCACTTGCACATTAAAAGGGGGGCTCCTGAGCATCGCGACTCAGGACCTCTTACTGGCTCTCCAGCCCTCACCCCTGTCCTTGACCACAGCACGCGACCTGGCATACCAGCGGCGGCTGAGCTTGCTCGAGGGCCGGGACCTGAGGACGTAGAGCACAAGGAGAGCATTGAAAGGGGGAGGACTCGTATGGGCCTGACCAAGCTACGCTGCGGATGTTCACGCACAGGTCTAGCGCGCCGCAAAGAACCGACTCGGACCGCCAAGATAAGTCACGAGCTCAGATCAACCAATCGTTGGGACCTAGGGGACACACTCGCCGCAGCCCTGTTGCGGCAACGTCGCCACCCTTTGCTGTTTGAGCGCTAAAGGGGACCCCTGAGCATCGCGCCTCATGGGCTCTTACTGGAACTCGGGCCGCTCACCTCTTGGCCTTGACCACGGCACGTGACCTGGCATACCAGCGACGGCTGAAGCTTTCCTGGGGACCGGGACCTGTCAACGTAGAGCAACAAGCTGTTGCGAGGTTGGAAAGGGAAGACCGAGCCTAAACAAGACTCGCGCTCACAAGGCTTCCTTAATTAGGATAATATCAGCAAAAGACATTGAAAACTCTTTACACGCCCCCACGGGCTACTTCTTGATTCCTCGCAGGGAACAAAGGACGAGAACTTGAGAGAATCCTATCTACACGCCCTGCAGCCGATGCCATCATCAACAGTGGGCCACGGGAGGTCGGCGCCAACCCCATCCAGATCACTGACGGCAGCGGCCGGACGTTGCGGCCTTGCTCCGGGCGCAGCGAGAGCTCGGGGGGACTTCTCGAGTCGGGTAGTTGCCAAGGCAGCGTGGGGAAGCGGAGACGCCCATGTCCAATCAACCGCCACGCGTCAATCGAGGCTGCAGGCTTTTGGGGCCCGTGGCACTCCGCGCTTGATCCTTTGTCTTCGCCTTGAAGCCAAGCCCGAGCGCGCCTAGGACCAGGGGGCTACTGTCGGCGTTCTGGGAATGGGGATCCCCAGACTTGCCTGCCTACGGCCCACGACAGGGCTGGGCTGGCAGGTCCGTACGGCCCATCTACATCGACAAGGCATTCAAGACCCTCGCGAGGCGCCAAGCCTTGCGAGGCGGATGACGCAAGACCTCCTCAAGAGCAGCCTCGCCAGGGCAAACCTCGCGAGGTCCTCATGACGTGAGCATGACGATCGGGACCAGGCCGGCGCTAGCGCATAGTGTCCTTGTTTCCCGTTTGGTGCCAAGGGGGCAACCGCAGGCGCGGAGTACCGAGGCATCAAGCAAAGTTTTCCATATTGCTGCAACGAGACCAAGACCAGAAGGACGACAAGATGGAGGTCACCATGGAGCCCAAGACGGCGTCATCCCCAGAACCTTTGGCAGGCGAAGACCACCTTTTGTCAGGATAACCTGTACTAGTTGTCCCCTTTTTAATTGGTCGTTGTTGGCTCCCTTCCCGCTCAATATTTGGGGAGAGGACCAGGGCCTATATAAGTAGAACTAGCCACCATAGTACAGGGAATCGGCCACACAACAACAATGAAAAGAGAGCACAAGAGCACCTCAACCTCAGGAGGCTGCTCTTCCCCTTGTACTGCTCATCATTAGCCCAAGAGGCAATCCACCACCACACTGGAGTACGGAATTACACCACAACAGTGGCCCGAACCAGTATAAATCTTGTGTCTTTCTGTGTTGTGAGTTCGTTGAGTTCTTTCGCAAAATCTTAGAGAGCTAGGGCGTGGATCGATAGGGAGAAAACCTTCATGCGCACCCCAGTGTTCGAACCTCAAGGGTTTGCTAGAACCCGTGATCCGACAATGTCAACTAGAACTCTTGATATCACATCAAAAGAACCGTAAAGTCATGAATTATATTTGGCAATAAGAGCTATATATAAATATCACGTCAATGCCTACTGATCAACATCAGCGCTTGATACGTCTCCAACGTATCTACTTTTCCAAACACTTTTTCCGTTGTTTTGGACTCTAACTTGCATGATTTGAATGGAACTAACCTGGACTGACGTTGTTTTTAGCAGAACTGACATGGTGTTATTTTTGTGCATAAATAAAAGGTCTCGGAATGACCTGAAAATCCACGGAGACACGTTTTGGAATTAATGAAAAATATTGGCGAAATAATCAGCATCATGGGGCCCACACCCTGTCCACGAGGGTCAGGGCACGCCCCCCTGGGCACGCCCCTAGAGTAGGGTATTACACCACAACGGTGGCCTGAACCAGTATAAATCTTGCGTCTTTCTGTGTTGTGAGTTCGTCGAGTTCGTTCGCAAGATCTTAGAGAGCTAGGGCGTGGATCGATAGGGAGAAAACCTTCACGCGCGCCCGAGTGTTCGAACCTCAATGGTTTGCCAGAACCCGTGATCCGACATTTGGCGCGCCAGGTAGGGGTGCGCCGAAGCTTCTTTCCATCGCTCTGCGCTCTGTTGCTTCGTCGTCTCCATGGCAGACGCGTGCCGCGCTCGTGCTGAGCGCCGGGCTGCCCTCGTCGCCCACGTTGCTCAGACGGCTCCCATCAGCGGGCCACCTCGTCGTTCCCCGTCGCTTTCCGCCAACGCCGCCACTGGCCCGGCGGGGAACGAGCAGCAAGCATCCTCGCTGCATCCTTTGGTGCGGCGGGACGGCCGGACCGCCACTCCATCGCTGACCCCGGCCGGTTCTTCTTCCCATGCACGTTGCCCTCCCATGGATGCACAGGCCGCGCTCCTCATGGTGCACGAGCTCCTGCGCTACTGCCTGGTCGACGACCTCTATGAGGACTGGCTTGACCGCATCGCCGAGCTTGTCCGCACCGCAGGGGGCTCCCCAGCGTCGTCCCTCTCTCCGCCTCGCCCTCTGTCAGCTACGGGCGATGTAGCTCACGGAGCGCCTCCACCACCTCAGCCCCAAGACGGCGCCCTGGCACCAAGATGCGCGGCTCCGTGACGCGACCCATCGCGTCCCGCGCCCGCGCGTGAATAAAGAAGGTTATCAAGAAGTCCCTCGGCCGCAAGAAAATGCTCCGCCGCTCCTCGCAGCACCACGCCGGGACCGGCTGCTGCGGCAAGATCGCGCGCCACCCAAACCAGTATAAATCTTGTGTCTTTCTATGTTGTGAGTTTGTTGAGTTTGTTCGCAAAACCTTAGAGAGCTAGGGTGTGGATCGATAGGGAGAAAACCTTTGCGCGCACCCCAGTGTTCGAACCTCAAGGGTTTGCCGAAACCAGTGATCCGGCAATGTCAACTAGAACTCTTGATATCACATCAAAAGAACCGTAAAGTCGTGAATTATATTTGGCAATAAGAACTATATAGAAATATCACGTCAATGCCTACTGATCAACATCAGCGCTCGATACGTCTCCAACGTATCTATTTTTCCAAACACTTTTGCCGTTGTTTTGGACTCTAACTTGCATGATTTGAATGGAACTAACCCAGACTGATGCTGTTTTCAGCAGAACTGCCATGGTGTTATTTTTGTCTAGAAATAAAAGTTCTCGGAATGACCTGAAAATCTACGGAGACACGTTTTGTAATTAATGAAAAATATTGGCGAAATAATCAGCATTAGAGGGCAAAATAATCAAGCCCTTGACTCAACACTAATCTTTATTATATATAGCTCACGGACTCGATTACATAGAGAGATCATAAAGCAAAACTCAGAGCTAGATCATGCCATAAACTTTATTCTACTAGATCAAGATACTACTAATAGGATTAAACTAAGAAAAACGGTAAAGATAGGAGTTGTGATTGTGATACGATACCGGGGCACCTCCCCCAAGCTTGGCAGTTGCCAAGGGGAGTGCCCATACCCATGTAATTATATCTCCTTGGTTGGTGAAGAAGGTGGAGGTGACGGATAATCGCACATCGAGCATAAGAGGTCCTCCAGCTTGCGAATAATGCCCTTGAGTGTGACAATATGCTCCTTCAACAAAATATTTTCTTGTGTGAGATACTTGTTTTGAACACGAGCCAACTCAATCATCTTGAAAGCTTCGATCTCAATTGGGGTAAGAAGGTTATGATCAATTTGAAGGGTGTCTTCTGCTGCTGGAGCTTGAGCCTCCGTGGCCTTCTTGATCCTTTCATCCTTGTTGACCTTCATGGGTTCTTCCCTCTTCAGATCTATCTTCATTAGCCAAGCATCGTTGTCACCATTGTTGGAGGAGGGAGACGACATGATGCCTAGCCTGGAAAACCCTGACAGAAAACAGCTCGAAACAAAGACAGAGGAGGTTTGCGTGATACGGGAGTCAAAACCTCCAGGAGAATATATAATGAATTTTTACCGACCAAAATATGTAACGCGTAAGAAAACGGAGTCCGGAAGGCACACGAGGTGCTCACGAGGTAGGGGGCGCGCCCAGGGGGGTAGGGCGCGCCCACCACCCTCGTGGGGCCCTCGTGTCCTTCCTGGACTGCTACTTATTTTTCTATTTTCCTAAATATTCCAAAACGGAGAAATATTGCCTTCAAAATTGTTTTGGAGTCGGTTTACTTACCGTACCACATACCTATTCCTTTTCGGAGTCTGAAACGTTCGGGAAAGTGTCCCTTATGTATTCCTCTGGGGTTATGGTTTCAATATATTGGTTTCAACATTTATGGGATTACCTGAGATATAATGTTTGATTCTTTGACCGTTTGCCACCTTCGGATTTGTGCCCTCGAAGTTGTTGATTTTTATGGCACCGGAACGATAGACCTCTTCGATAACATAGGGGCCTTCCCATTTAGAGAGAAGTTTTCCTGCAAAAAATCTTAAACGAGAGTTGTATAGCAATACATAATCACCTACATTAAACTCATGCTTTTGTATCCTTTTGTCATGCCATCTTTTAACTTTTTCTTTAAACAACTTGGCATTTTCATAAGCTTGGGTTCTCCATTCATCAAGTGAGCTAATATCAAATAACCTCTTCTCACTGGCAAGTTTAAAATCATAGTTAAGCTCTTTAATAGCCCAATATGCCTTATGTTCTAGTTCGGGAGGTAAGTGACATGCTTTTCCATAGACCATTTTATACGGAGACATACCCATAGGATTTTTGTATGCAGTTCTATAAGCCCATAATGCATCATCAAGTTTCTTAGACCAATTCTTTCTAGACCTATTAACAGTCTTTTGCAAAATTAATTTGAGCTCTCTATTGCTCAACTCTACTTGACCACTAGACTGTGGGTGATAAGGAGATGCAATTCTATGATTAACATCATATTTAGCAAGCATTTTACGGAAAGCACCATGAATAAAGTGTGAACCACCGTCAGTCATTAAATATCTAGGGACTCCAAACCTCGAAAAAATAACTTCCTTAAGCATTTTAATAGAAGTGTTATGATCAGCACTACTAGTTGGAATAGCTTCTACCCACTTAGTAACGTAATCAACAGCAACTAAAATATGTGTGTATCCATTAGAGGCAGGAAAAGGTCCCATATAATCAAAACCCCAAACATCAAACGGTTCAATAACAAGTGAATAATTCATAGGCATTTCTTGACATCTACTAATATTACCAATTCTTTGACATTCATCACAAGACAAGACAAACTTATGAGCATCCTTGAAGAGAGTAGGCCAATAAAAACCAGATTGCAATACCTTATGTGCAGTTCTATCTCCAGCGTGGTGTCCTCCATAAGACTCGGAATGACACTTGCGTAGGATCTGTTCCTGTTCATGCTCAGGTACACAACGTCTAATAACACCATCTACCCCTTCTTTATAAAGATGTGGGTCATCCCAAAAGTAATGTCTCAAATCATAGAAGAACTTTTTCTTTTGTTGGTATGTGAAGGTAGGTGGTATAAATTTAGCAACAATATAATCAGCATAATCAGCATACCATGGAGTACTACGAGAAGTACTTATAACATTTAATTGTTCATCAGGAAAGCTATCATTAATAGGTAGTGGGTCATCAAGAATATTTTCTAACCTAGAAAGGTTGTCTGCAACGGGGTTCTCAGCTCCCTTTCTATCAACAATATGCAAATCAAATTCTTGTAGCAAGAGAACCCATCTAATAAGTCTAGGTTTAGCTTCTTTCTTTTCCATAAGATATTTAATAGCAGCATGATCAGTTTGAATTGTTACTTTACAATCAACAATATAAGATCTGAACTTATCACAAGCAAATACAACTGCTAAGAGTTGTTTTTCAGTAGTAGCATAATTTCTTTGAGCATTGTCTAGAGTCTTACTAGCATAATGAATAACATTTAATTTCTTATCAACTCTTTGCCCTAGAACAGCACCTACAGCATAATCACTAGCATCACACATAATTTCAAAGGGTAGGTTCCAGTCAGGTGGCTGAACAACAGGTGCAGAGACTAATGCTTTCTTAAGTATTTCAAATGCTTCTATACAATCATCATCAAAGACAAATGGTATATCTTTTTGAAATAAATTAGTCAGAGGCTGAGAAATTTTTGAGAAGTCCTTAATGAACCTCCTATAAAATCCAGCGTGACCAAGGAAACTTCTTATACCTTTGATGTCCTTGGGACATGGCATCTTTTCAATAGCATCAACCTTGGCTTTATCAACTTCAATACCTCTTTCAGAAACATTGTGCCCCAAGACAATACCTTCATTAACCATAAAGTGGCATTTTTTTCAATTCAAGACAAGATTAGTTTCTTCACATCTCTGCAAAACTCGATCAAGATTGCTCAAGCAATCATCAAAAGAGGAACCATAGATGGAAAGTCGTCCATGAAAACCTCACAAATCTTTTCACAAAAGTCAGAGAATATAGCCATCATGCATCTTTGAAAGGTAGCAGGTGCATTGCATAAACCAAAAGTCATACGTCTATAAGAAAAAGTACCAAAAGGGCATGTAAAAGTAGTCTTTGATTGATCTCTAGCCGACACAGGTATTTGAGAGAAACGAGAATAACCATCTTGAAAGCAATAGTGTGTATGTTTGCATAATCCTTCTAGCATTTGATCAATAAAAGGTAAGGGGTAATAATTCTTTCTTAGTAGCTTTATTTAATTTGCGGAAATCAATTACCATCCTATAACCTGTGATAATTCTTTGTGGAATCAATTCATCTTTATCATTAGGAACAACAGTAATACCTCCCTTCTTAGGGACACAATGGACAGGACTTACCCACTCACTATCAGCAACGGGATAGATTATACCTGCCTCCAGAAGCTTTAGTATTTCTTTTCTTACCACTTCTTTCATTTTAGGATTCAGACGTCGTTGAGGATCATGAACTGGTTTGGCATCTGCTTCCAAATTTATTTTATGTTGACATAGAGTGGGACTAATGCCCTTAAGATCATCAAGAGTATATCCAATAGCAGCGCGGTGCTTCTTCAGAGTTTTCAATAATCTTTCTTCTTCATGCTCTGAAAGGTTAGCACTAATAATAATAGGATATATCTTCTTTTCATCAAGATAAGCATATTTAAGATTATCAGGAAAAGGTTTGAGCTCAAACACGGGATCACCCTTAGGTGGAGGAGGATCCCCTAAAATTTCAACAGGCAAGTTGTGATGCAGAATAGGTTCCTGTTTAAAGAATACTTCATCTATTTCCCTTCTTTCATTCATGAACATATAATTTTCATGGTCTAGCAAATAATGTTCTAAAGGATCACTAGGAGGTACGGCAATAGAAGCAAGACCAATAATTTCATCCTTACTAGGTAATTCTTCCTCATGATGTTGTTTACTAAATTTAGAGAAATTAAACTCATGAACCATATCATCCAAATCAATAGTAACAATATTCTTAGTGCAGTCTATGGTAGCATTGACAGTATTTAAGAAGGGTCTACCAAATATAATTGGACAAAAGCTATCTTGCGGAGAAGTAAGAACAAGTAAATCAGTAGGATATTTAGTTTTCCCACACAAGACTTCAACATCTCTAACAATTCCAATTGGTGAAATAGTATCTCTATTAGCAAGTTTAATAGTAACATCAATATCTTCTAACTCAACAGGTGCAATTTCATTCTTAATTTCTTTGTATAAGTCATGAGGTATAACACTAGCACTAGCCCCATATCACATAAGCCATGATAACAATGATCTCCTATTTTAACAGAAATAACAGGCACGCCTACCACAGGTCTATGTTTATCCTTATCACAAGGTTTAGCAATTCTAGCAGTTTCACCTTCAAACTGAATAACATGCCCATCAATATTACCAGATAAGAGATCTTTAACAATAGCAATATTAGGTTCTACTTTAACTTGCTCAGGAGGTGTATAAGTTCTAATATTGCTTTTACGAACAAAAGTTGAAGCTTTAGCATGATCCTTTATTCTAACAGGGAAAGGTGGTTTCTCAATATAAGAAGTAGGAACAATAGGATCATTATAAGTGACAGTCTTTTCTTCAACTTTAATAGGTGCAGCTACTTTTACTTCTATGGGAGGATGATATTTAAACCACTTCTCCTTAGGGAGATCAACATAAGTAGCAAAAGATTCACAGAAAGAAGCTACTATCTCAGAGTCAAGTCCATATTTAGTGCTAAACTTACGGAAAATACCGGTGTCCATAAAAGATTTAACACAATCAAACTTAGGTGTCATACCTGACTCCTTACCTTCGTCGAGGTCCCAATCTTCAGAGTTGCATTTAATTCTATCCAATAAATTCCATCTGAATTCAATAGTCTTCATCATAAAAGAGCCAGCACAAGAAGTATCGAGCATGGTAGGATTGTTTTCAGAAAGTCGAGCATAAAAACTTTGCATAATTATTTCTCTTGAGAGCTCATGATTGGGGCATGAATATAACATTGATTTAAGCCTCCCCCAAGCTTGAGCGATGCTTTCTCCTTTGCGAGGCCAGAAATTATATATATAATTCGGTCACGATGAACAAGATGCATAGGATAATACTTTTGATGAAATTCCAGCTTCAATCTTTTATAGTCCCACGATCTCATATCATCACATAGCCTATACCATATCAATGCGTCTCCCTTCAAAGATAAAGGGAAGACCTTCTTCTTAGAAACATCATCGGGTATACCTGCAAGCTTAAATAATCCACAAACTTCATCCACATATATTAAGTGCTCATCAGGATGCTTTGTTCCATCTCCTGTAAAAGGATTAGCTAGCAGTTTTTCTATCATACCCGAAGGATACTCATAAGGAATTTCATTTTCAATAGGTTCAGTAGGTTGAGGAGCAACTCTTTGCTCTACTGGACGGGGTGAAGATACCCCGAACAAGCCCCTCGGAGAATTACTTTCCATAGTAACAAGCGACAGTAAATTTCAGCACACTATATAAATTTTTCCTTACCAAATTCCACCTACCAAAGGCGCTACACTCCCCGGCGATGGAGCCAGAAAAGAGTCTTGATGACCCACAAGTATAGGGGATCTATTATAGTCCTTTCGATAAGTAAGAGTGTCGAACCCAACGAGGAGCAGAAGGAAATGATAAGAGGTTTTCAGCAAGGTATTCTCTGCAAGTACTGAAATAAGTGGTAACAGATAGTTTTGTGATAAGATAGATTGTAATGAGCAACTAGTAACAAAAGTAAATAAAGTGCAGCAAGGTGGCCCAATCCTTTTGTAGCAAAGGACAAGCCGGAACAAACTCTTATAATAGGAAAAGCGCTCCCGAGGACACATGGGAATATCGTCAAGCTAGTTTTCATCATGTTCATATGATTCGCGTTCGATACTTTGATAATTTGATATGTGGGTGGACCGGTGCTTGGGTGTTGTTCTTACTTGAACAAGCATCCCACTTATGATTAACCTCTATTCCAAGCATCCGCAACTACAACAAAAGTATTAAGGTAAACCTAACCATAGCATGAAACATATGGATCCAAATCAGCCCCTTACGAAGCAATGCATAAACTAGGGTTTAAGCTTCTGTCACTCTAGCAACCCATCGTCTACTTATTACTTCCCAATGCCTTCCTCTAGGCCCAAATAATGGTGAAGTGCTATGTAGTCGACGTTCACATAACACCACTAGAGGCTAGACAACATACATCTTATCAAAATATCAAACGAATACCAAATTCACATGACTACTCATAGCAAGACTTCTCCCTTGTCCTCAGGAACGAACGTAATTACTCACAAAGCATATTCATGTTCATAATCAGAGGGGTAATAATATGCATATAGGATCTGAACATATGATCTTCCACCAATTAAACCAACTAGCATCAACTACAAGGAGTAATCAACACTACTAGCAACCTACTAGCACCAATCCCGGACTTTGAGACAAGAATTGGATACAAGAGATGAACTAGGGTTTGGAGATGAGATGGTGCTGGTGAAGATGTTGATGGAGATTGCCCTCTCCCGATGAGAGGAGCGTTGGTGATGACGATGGTGATGATTTCCCCCTCCGGGAGGGAAGTTTCCCCGGCAGAACAACTCTATTGGAGCTCTAGATTGGATCTGCCAAGGTTCCATCTTGTGGCAGCTGAGTCTCATCCTGAAAAGTTCCTCTCTATTTTTTCTCATCGAAAGACCTCATATAGGAGAAGATGGGCATCGGAGAGCCACCAGGGGGCCCACGAGGTAGGGGGCGCGCCCTAGGGGGGCGCCCCCCACCCTCGTGAGAAGGGTGTGGGCCCCCTGGCCTTCATCTTTGGCGTGGATTTTTCTGTATTTCTTTTAAGACGTTCCATGGAGTTTCAGGACTTTTGGAGTTGCGCAGAATAAGTCTCTAATATTTGCTCCTTTTCTAGACCAGAATTCCATCTGTCGGCATTCTCCCTCTTTATGTAAACCTTGTAAAATAAGAGAAAATAGCCATAAGTATTGTGATATAAAGTGAAACGACGGTCCGTAATGCGATAAATATTGATATAAAAGCGTGATGCAAAATGGACATATCAAGAAGGCATCAAGGCTCCTCCTGATTGTACAATGACCAAGGTTTAGTTCATCGAGGAACACATTTACAATGAAAACAAACATATGTAATACATTAGGCCCAAGAAAATCCCATAATTTAGCGGAAGCATAGGAAGTAAATTAGTTGTGTAGGTTTTGATCAGATTATGAAGAGATAATATAGGTTAGAAAAGGGCAAAGTGGCATGCAATCAATGATAAGTTGTTTATTTAATTAATACAATAATTTTTTCATAATCTTTGTCTCCATATTTTGACAATGTAACATGTTGAAGGCCAAATAATATATTATAATAAAATCTAGTTATCTAAATTACATACAAATAACTACCAGATCGGATGTGTGTCTAGAAGCTTAGAATCATAATAAAAGATGCCAAATCAACACATCAAAAGATTACTACAATGAGTTAATATACAGTCAACCAAACAAGTGACATAAAAGGACAAAGCATTATTTTTCAGTGAGAAAAGAAGTGAACAAAAAAATTCATTATTATTTCACCGCTACCACTTTAATAGTAGATATGTTAGTGTGCACGCCATGAATTTTCTATTGTGGTAGCTAATCTTGGCATGCAAATCAATGATAAGTTCGTTATTTAATTAATATGATAATGTAATTATTTAGAAAGTTTTAATTTTTGACATCTTTTCTAATTTATTAACAGGTGTGCATTTGATCTCAAAAGGAAATAGATATGCACCATACGGCAATATATGGTAGGACTCGAATAAGCCATGATCTCCTACCTATATATGTTAACCTCTGCCATCCCTCCTCCCCCTCCTTGCTCTCCCTTCGCCCATCACAGATAGCACAAGATCAAATTAGCCAGACATGGAGGAAAAATTTCTGAGGAGTACCTTGTGTAAGCTAGGAGCATCAAGAACGCGAGTTCCTCTAGGTATGAACATTTCTGGACCTGTCTCCTCTCTAAAAGTGTAATAGTTATTAGATTATGATCATGTTTTGTTCAGGTATACTACAATTGATTGTAGATTTAATCAAGCAGTCCTATTAGGTGAGCTGCAACTGAAGAAAAATAGATTCATCATATATTTTAGGCTGCATAGCCAAGCAAACTTCCACCACAACATGATGAACCTCTGTCAGTATGGGTGCACCTGATGGACCCCCCATCCAACTTCCACCACAAAAACCCATCCTTTGGCAAAGATTAACAAAATAAATTTTGTCATTAGATGACTCTAAGGACTTGTAGTGTCTCTAAGTCATGAAGATATAGTCACATGATGGACCTCTATTAGCTAAAACAATATTATTTGGCATTAGATGACTCTAATGACTTGTAAGCACAATGCAAAATTCAGTCATGAAGCTCACCACACACATGTACATATGTACTAAAAACTAAAACATGCCAAAGCAGTAGACAAGCAGTTTTTATGGCAAGCGGTAGACAAGCAGTTTTTAGAGCATGCAGTAGACAAACAGTTTTTAGGGAAGTAGTTTTAATCATAAATTGCCATCACAACTCTATCCCCTCACCTCACAAAATTGATATATATGTCGTCCCTCAAAAAAGAGTTGATATGTATGACCAACTTGATTGTAAGTGTCCAAGATTTCCTTGTAGGTTCAAAAACATAACTCAATTGATATTGAGTCCAACAACAGTGAAGCTAAGCAAACTATTTTCAAAAACAGTACCTTGACTCTCAAAAGTTGGCACATCGATGAGATTTGAAAAAAGTATACTTCTAGCAACTACTACTACTGCATAAAAAAGATTTGAAATTTAGTGCATCTACTGGAAACAAAATTCAGTAAATTTCTACCAACTACTCCTACTGCACAAAAAAATTGAGTGAATTAAGCATGCAGAGATACCTGATGCTCCAGGGAAACATAATATCTTCGGAGTTGTTCCAAATTGGGTCAGATTCCAATTCTCAGTGTCAAATGCCAGATTTAATCATAAAATCCTTAAGAAGAAGCCGCAAGAACTTCAAATGTTCCTTTTCACGCAATTCGATTTAATGAAAGTGATGAGCTTCCTTAACAATATAGTCATTAACCTGGATAAAGAGGAGCATTTGCTATAAGTGAAAAAAATAAGTAAAGGTTAAAAATTTCTGGAAGTTGGTACATCGCTGAATAAAACAAAATGAGATTCTCAATTGTCAACTTACAGGTCAATATGTCTATGAAAATAAAGTACACAATAAGTGAGGAAATCTTAGTATCGCGTAACCAAAGGATTTATTAATGCTTGCTATAGAAGATTCGGTATATGTCTATCTTGTAAAATCAGGATAGGGTATACCGCACAATGTTTCTATGAGGTTTTAGGGTATGATATGTGTGAGGGCAGAACGGATTATGTTATATTATTGGCAAAATGGCATAAAGCTCATGATCACAGGAATCATCCATATCACCATCAATAATCCTAGATACCTGAAGATCAAGCACGAAACAGAGCATCTGCCTATTAGGAAAATCATGGACAGAAACATGTAGAACAGAATGTATGAAAATTGAATTTGTCAGAAGAATCATGACATAACCCACACAAAAACAATGTTTAACTTTGCAAGATTCTGCTATGTGGGGAAGCGTTACCTGGACGACGCGCACCGACAGGGCGGGTCGGCGCTCGGGGTCGTGTGCCTCCTCGAGTAGCCGTTGGTGCGTGACCACGTCCTATGCCCTCTCGGCATTCACACCCAGCGCGTACCTGCACAGACAGACATCGCACGCACGACGGACAGCATCAGCACAGTGTGCACACGAGCAGGAATCGGTACTGGAGTCAAAACAAAGATTGCAATCGGGACCTTTTCCTCCTCTCTTTCTCTGGTGCTCTTCCTCCTCCCGACTGGAGCAGAGGAGAGGGGCTCGGCTATCGCCATTGCCGATGAAGGGCAGCATGACAGAGGTCACCGACGTTATGGGAGTGGAGGCTGTGTCCTCTCGTGCCTACTAGACTAGCGCGTGGTCGCCGAGGATGAGAGGCGCGATGCCAGCGAGTTCAAGGCGGACGGCCATCACATCCATGGTCGAAGATGAGCAGAGCAAGCTCCTCTGGCCAAATTCGCTTGGGCAAAGCGACGAGGAGGTCCTGGGGAAGCTCCTAGGATCAACTAGGGGCGCGGGGAGTGTTCCAGAGCTTGACTCTGACTAGGGAACCAAGGTGGAGGGAGACGGCGGCAGCAGCGGGAGCCAGCGGGCGGCGGCGGGCAGAGGGCACTACAAAAAAAAGACACGTCTGTGACATTTTGGGCCGAACGAATTTTTTTCTGTCATCCTTCTGACACTTCTATGACGATAATTGTGACAAAACTCGGTATCATCGTAGATGTGGTGGGATCCTAGTTCTATGACAAAAAATCATGACAGAAAATGGGCTTTTCGTCCTGGGCAGGCCAGAGATGCAGCCGCATGACATTCTTTGGGCCGTCCATGACGGAAAAAACCGTGGTAGAAGCGAGGGCGAGGAAAATATCGGGGAGTTCCCGGTTACAATGGGTGGTCGGGGGCCGAGCGATGCGCGTTTCTCTCATACACATACGCGCGTGGGTGCGAGGCATAGGGCTCTAACTGGACCCGAGCGAGGCGTTCGCCTACTGAACCCGAGCGATTGCACTACAGGCTACGCGTTACTGAACCCGAGCGATCAATTGATCTGGCTGTTTAACTGAACCCGATCGAGCGATTCCTTCACTACTGCTAGTAACTGAAGCTGATCAAACCCTACTGCCTCCTTCCCTTGATGAACAGTAAGCGTTGTTGGGGGGGGGGGGGGGGGGGGGGGGAAACATTTCATGGTGGGGGGGTGGATGAACAGGACCCCATGGTGTTGCCACTGGATGAACAGGACCCCGATCAATAGAGCCGATAGGGGTGGATGAACAGGACCCCATGGAGGGCTAGATAAACAGGACGACCCTATAGCAAACCCTAGCAAAGGAACACCGAGCCTCCAGCGTGTGTGTGTGTGTGTCTATATATATATATATAGTGCGGCGAGAGTGTGGAGAGTGCAAACCCTAGAGAACAAGCGCTGAGGCTCCAGCTTATATAGTACTACATATATAGTACAGACTGAGCTCCGGTGCCTTAACTGCACCTGCCTTTGGCTGTGTGACAGGTGGACCAGCCACATGTTGGGCCCACCTATCATACACCAAAAGGCAGGTGCACTAAGTCAATGAAGCTACCCCTCAAAAAAGTCAATGAAGCTACGTCCATATAGTACTCGTGTATAATACTAATATATAGTGGAGTGGTTTTCTTATTCTCTCCATAACAATTGTTTTAAATTGTGTAAGTACGAAATGAAACTCTTTATTTAACGTACCAGTGAAGGAAACTACTACTTCCGATGAACTAACGATCCACCTGTCCTGGTCGCACTTCATGTCCATCATGTGCGGTACACTACCCTCCCTTAAGTGAACAACCAAACATGTGCCAAATTATCGGAAACGTGTGAGAGTGTGTACAAATAAAAAAATTAATTTCAATTATCGGAAAGGTTTGAGAGTATGTACAGTTTGCCCTCTCCCAATAATTACGGTTTGTTGTGTTCGGCCTAAACTTGGTCAAACTTTACAAAGTTTGACTACAGTCAAATCTAATATGCAGAGTAAATAAAAATGGAGGGCTACTACGTCCATCTGGGTTTTTAGTCCACACCATTTTTTAATCAAAGTTAATAGCTGGACAAATAAAATTACAGGGAAGATGAAGACAAAGTTGTGAGAAGGCTTAGAAATCAATACAAAACTTATGCTCCTAGTACCAACATCGATCCTTCTTCGAGGGAAAATTTGGCTCATAGCCAATTGTGTGATAAAATTGCACCAACGTGAAAGACAACTGCGTCTCCAACGCAACCAAGGTGAACTGATGAAGGATATCATCTTTATGGGTAACAAGCAAAGAGCACTGATGGAAGACAACTTGTTTTCCATTGAAAATCGATCAGCTTCACCAGCCGATGCAACCATGAGGCGCAACCATGAGCATCGATAGGTCATCGTGGTGATGCATCATCCATTTAGCATCAAGTTTGGGTGAGGCACCTATGAAGTTCGACAAATCCTCACTGTGGTATGTTTCTTCTCAGTAATCAAGCTCGAGGAAGGAAGAACCACATGGTAGAGGACAGTGAGGCGGAACAACAATGGCCATCCAATTTTGTGCAGTTCCACTAAAATTGAGGAAGACATGCCCGGGTATGGAGATATGCATCACTGTTTGCAAAAATATAAAAACCGGATATAGTGTTGTTACTTTGTGTTGGCAGTGATACAAGATTAACAACGACATCTCAATTGTCAATAATAATTAATGAAAAGTACACCAACAAATAGAAGCATCATGATTATCCTGATGGGAACTAAACCAGGATACCCGAGAAAAATAGCATTACTTCATTTAACCAGTGATAGTATTAGATTAGCAGCAGCAATATGAGCATATGGATAATGACCGCACAACCACTGTCGGGTGGTAGGTGCGACATATGCCAACGGGTGGCTTATCATTGTGGGAGCCAATAAGACATTGCCGGTGCCTGGAAGCGGGATGAGGCGAAGACATGCACGCCGGCGAATCTTACCCAGCTTCAGGGCTCTCCGTGGAGATAACACCCCTACTGCTGCTCTGCGGGGTCTCCGCATGATCACTAGATGAACAAGTAGCTACACGATGCTCCGTGAGCTGTTTGGCGAGAGGAGGAAGAAGGGCACTGCTCGCTCTCTTCTCCTCCCTATGTGGTGTCTAAAACTAGCAGGGATCAACCCTTTGCATGGGTGTCCCGGGGGGTTTATATAGGCCTACCCCCCGGGGATACAATGGTAATCCGGCTGGGCGTGGGGCCCAGCCGTCTGTGTCTACACTCGCCGGCTTCTGCGCCGGCTGCTGGGGCCCGCCGGCTGGTGGGTCCCGCCGGCTGCCGGCACCTTGGTCGACAGGCAGGCCCCAATGTCCAGGGCCTTGTCGGCGGCTGGTTACTGTTGCTCAATCCTGGTGACAAGGGCTTCGCCGAGGTGGGCGTGGCTACAGTGCCGCCGTCCGGCGGGTGATCGCTATAGCCTCACCGCGTCTTGTCTCCTTAATGGGGCGTCTCCTTCGAGGGAGGTGGCAAGCCGGCTGTGGGGAGCTGGCTCTGTTGAAAATATGCCCTGGAGGCAATAATAAATTGGTTATTATTATATTTCCTTGTTCATGATAATCGTTTATTATCCATGCTATAATTGTATTGATAGGAAACTCAGATACGTGTGTGGATACATAGACAACAACATGTCCCTAGTAAGCCTCTAGTTGACTAGCTCGTTGATCAATAGATGGTTACGGTTTCCTAACCATGGACATTGGATGTCGTTGATAACGGGATCACATCATTAGGAGAATGATGTGATGGACAAGACCCAATCCTGAGCATAGCACTAGATCGTGTAGTTCGTATGCTAAAGCTTTTCTAATGTCAAGTATCATTTCCTTAGACCATGAGATTGTGCAACTCCCGGATACCGTAGGAATGCTTTGGGTGTATCAAACGTCACAACGTAACTGGGTGACTATAAAGGTGCATTACGGGTATCTCCGAAAGTGTCTGTTGGGTTGGCACGAATCGAGACTGGGATTTGTCACTCCGTGTAGACAGAGAGGTATCTCTGGGCCCACTCGGTAGGACATCATCATATGCACAATGTGACCAAAGAGTTGATCATGGGATGATGTGTTACAGAACGAGTAAGGAGACTTGCCGGTAACGAGATTGAACTAGGTATTGGATACCGACGATCGCATGTCGGGCAAGTAACATACCGCTAGACAAAGGGAATTGTATACGGGATTGATTGAGTCCTTGACATCGTGGTTCATCCGATGAGATCATCGTGGAACATGTGGGAACCATCATGGGTATCCAGATCCCGCTGTTGGTTATTGACCGGAGAACGTCTCGGTCATGTCTGCATGTCTCCCGAACCCGTAGGGCTTACACACTTAAGGTTCGGTGACGCTAGGGTTGTAGAGATATCAGTATGCGGTAACCCGAATGTTGTTCGGAGTCCCGGATGAGATCCCGGACATCAGGAGGAGTTCCGGAATGGTCCGGAGGTAAAGAATTATATATAGGAAGTGCTATTTCGGCCATCGGGACAAGTTTCGGGGTCACCGGTATTGTACCGGGACCACCGGAAGGGTCCCGGGGGTCCACCGGGTGGGGCCACCTGCCACGGGGGGCCACATGGGCTATAGGGGGTGTGCCTTGGCCTATATGGGCCAAGGGCACCAGCCCCAAGAGGCCCATGCGCCAAGAGAAGAGAAAAAGGGGAGAGTCCTAAAAGGGGAAGGCACCTCCGAGGTGCCTTGGGGAGGATGGACTCCTTCCCCCCCTTGGCCGCACCCTTCCTTGGAGGAAGGGGAAAGGGCTGCGCCTCCCCCTCTCCCTTGGCCCTATATATAGTGGGGAAAACGAGGAGCAAACCAATCTAAGGCATGGCGCCTCCCTCTCCCTCCCGTGACACATCTACCTCCTCCCGCAGCGCTTAGCGAAGCCCTGTTGGAATCCCGCTACTTCCACCACGCCGTCGTGCTGCTGGATCTCCATCAACCTCTCCCTCTCTCCTTGCTGGATCAAGGCATGGGAGACGTCACCGGGCTGTACGTGTGTTGAACGCGGAGGTGCCGTGCGTTCGGCACTTGATCATCGGTGATTTGAATCACGACGAGTACGACTTCATCAACCCCGTTCACTTGAACGCTTCCGCTTAGCGATCTACAAGGGTATGTAGATGCACTCTCCTTCCCTTCGTTGCTGGTTTCTCCATAGATAGATCTTGGTGATACGTAGGAAAATTTTGAATTTCTGCTACGTTCCCCAACAGTGGTCTCAGAGCTAGGTCTATTGCGTAGATTCTATGCACGAGTAGAACACAAAGTAGTTGTGGGCATTGATTTTGTTCAATATGCTTGCCGTTACTAGTCTTATCTTGATTCGGAGGCATCGTGGGATGAAGAGGCCCAGACCGACCTTACATGTACTCTTACGTGAGACTGGTTCCACCGACTGACATGCACTAGTTGCATAAGGTGGCTAGCGGGTGTCTGTCTCTCCTACTTTAGTCGGATCGGATTCGATGAAAAGGGTCCTTATGAAGGGTAAATAGCAATTGGCATATCACGTTGTGGTTTTGCGTAGGTAAGAAACGTTCTTGCTAGAAACCCAAAGCAGCCACGTAAAACATGCAAACAACAATTAGAGGACGTCTAACTTGTTTTTGCAGGATATGCTATGTGATGTGATATGGCCAAAAGGATGTGATGAATGATATATGTGATGTATGAGATTGATCATGTTCTTGTCAAGGGAATCACGACTTGCATGTCGATGACGAAACAACTTCAAAAAGACACGATGATGGAGATCATGATGATGGAGATCATGGTGTCATACCGGTGACAAGATGATCATGGAGCCCCAAGATGGAGATCAAAGGAGCTATATGATATTGGCCATATCATGTCACTATTATTTGATTGCATATGATGTTTATCATGTTTATACATCTTATTTGCTTAGAACGACGGTAGTAAATAAGATGATCCCTCATTAAAATTTCAAGAAGTGTTCTCCCCTAACTGTGCACCGTTGCTACAGTTCGTCGTTTCGAAGCACCATGTGTTAATCGGGTGTGATAGATCCTTACGTTCACATACAATGGGTGTAAGATAGTTTTACACAGCAAAAACACTTAGGGTTAACTTGACGAGCCTAGCATGTACAGACATGGCCTCGGAACATAGAGACCGAAAGGTCGAGCATGAGTCGTATGGTAGATACGATCAACATGATGATGTTCACCGACATTGTCTAGTCCGTCTCACGCACAGATCGGACACGGCCTAGTTCACTCGGATCATGTAATCACTTAGATGACTAGAGGGATGTCTATCTAAGTGGGAGTTCATAAGATGAACTTAATTATTCTGAACATAGTCAAAAGGATTTTTGCAAATTATGTCGTAGCTCATGCTATAGTTCTACTGTTTAGATATGATCCTAGAGAAAAATTAGTTGAAAGTTGATAGTAGCAATTATGCGGACTAGGTCCGTAAACTGAGGATTGTCCTCATTGCTTCATAGAAGGCTTATGTCCTTAATGCACCGCTCGGTGTGTTGAACCTCGAACATCGTCTGTGGATGTTGCGAACATCTGACATACACGTTTTGATAACTATGTGATAGTTCAGTTAAATGGTTTAGAATTGAGGCACCAAAGATGTTTTTGAAATGTCGCGAAACATATGAGATGTTTTCGAGGGCTGAAATTGGGATTTCAGGCTCGTGCCCACGTCAAGAGGTATAAGACCTCCGACGATTTTCTTAGCCTGCAAACTAAGGGAGAAAAGCTCAATTGTTGAGCTTGTGCTCGGATTGTCTGAGTACAACAATCATTTGAATCAAGTGGGAGTTGATCTTCCAGATAAGATAGTGATGTTTCTCCGAAGTCATTACCACCAAGCTGCTAGAGCTTCGTGATGAACTATAATATATCAGGGACATATATGATGATCCTTGAGTTGTTCGTGATGTTTGACACCACGAAAGTAGAAATCAAGAAGGAGCATCAATTGTTGATGGTTGGTGAAACCACCAGTTTCAAGAAGGGCAAGGGCACGAAGGGATACTTCATAAAACGGCAATTCAGCTGCTGCTCTAGTGAAGAAACCCAAGGTTGAACCCAAACCCGAGACTAAGTGCTTCTGTAATAAAGGGAACAGCCACTGGAGCAGCATTACCCTAGATACTTGGTAGATTAGAAGGCTGGCAAGGTCGATAGAAGTATATTGGATATACATTATGTTAATGTGTACTTTACTAGTACTCCTAGTAGCACCAGGGTATTAGATACCGGTTCAGTTGCTAAGTGTTAGTAACTCGAAATAAAAGCTATGGAATAAATGGAGACTAGCTAAAGGTGAGCTGACGATATGTGTTGGAAGTGTTCTCAATGTTGATATGATCAAGCATCGCACGCTCCCTCTACCATCGAGATTGGTGTTTGCGTTGAGCATAGACATGATTTGATTATGTCTATTGCAATACGGTTATTCATTTAAGGAGAATAATGGTTACCCTGTTTATTTGAATAATACCTTCAATGGTCTTACACCTAAAATGAATGGTTTATTGAATCTCGATCGTAGTGATACACATGTTCATGCCAAAAGATAGTAATTATAGTACCACCTATTTGTGGCACTGCCACACAAGTCATATCGGTATAAAACGCATGAAGAAGCTCCATGTTGATGGATCTTTGGGCTCACTCCTTTTTGAAAAGTTTGAGACATGCGAACCATGTCTATTGGTATGTATGCATGCAAATGGACCGTTTGAACTCACTTGATTTTGAATCACTTGAGACATGCAAATCATACCACATGGGCAAGATGACTGAAAGCCCCGGTTTCAGTAAAATGGAACAAGAAAGCAACTTGTTGGAAGTAATACATTTTGATATGTGTAGTCCAGTGAGTGCTGAGGCATGTAGTGGATATCGTTGTGTTCTTACTTCACAGATGATTTGAGTAGATGTTGAGTATATTTACTTGATGAATCACGAGTCTGAATTATTGAAAGGTTCAAGTAATTTCAGGGTGAAGTTGAAAGATCGTCGTGACAAGAAGATAAAATATCTATGATATGATCATAGAGATGAATATCTAAATTACGAGTTTGGCACAGAATTAAGACATTGTGGAAATTGTTTCACAACTAATACAGCCTGGAACACCATAGTGTGATGGTGTGTCCGAACATCATAACTGCACCCTATTAGATATGATGCATACCATGATGTCTCTTATCCAATTACCACAATAGTTTATGGGTTAGGCATTAGAGATAACCACATTCACTTTAAAAGGGGCACCACGTAATTCCGATGAGATGACACCGTATGAACTATGGTTTAGAGAAACCTAAGCTGTCATTTCTTAAAAGTTTGGGGCTGCAACGCTTATGTGAAAAAGTTTCAGGCTGATAAGCTCGAACCCAAAGCGGATAAATGCATCTTCATAGGACACCCAAAACAGTTGGGTATACCTCCTGTCTCAGATCCGAAAGCAATAAGGGATTGTTTCTAGAATCGGGTCCTTTCTCGAGGAAAAGTTTCTCTCGAAATAATTGAGTGGGAGGATGGTGGAGACTTGATGAGGTTATTAAACCGTCACTTCAACTAGTGTATAGCAGGGCGCAAAGAGTTGTTCCTGTGGCACCTACACCAATTGAAGTGGAAGCTTATGATATTGATCATGAGACTTAGGATCAAGTCACTACCAAACATCATAGGATGACAAGGATGCGTACTACTTCAGAGTGGTACGTAACCCTGTCTTGGAAGTCATGTTGATAGACAACAATGAACCTACGAGCTATGGAGAAGCGATGGTGGGCCTGGATTCCGATAAATGGCTTGAGGCCATAAAATCCGAGAGAGGATCCATGTATGAAAACAAAGTGTAGACTTTGGCGGAACGGCTCGATGGTCGTAAGGCTGTTGAGTACAGATGGATTTTAAAAGGAAGACGGACAATGATGGTAAATGTCACCATTAAGAAAGCTCGACTTGTCGTTAAGATGTTTTCTGACAAGTTCAAGGAGTTGACTACGGTGAGATTTTCTCACTCGTAACGATGCTAAGAGTCTGTTGGAATTATATTAGCGATTACTACATTATTTATGAAATCTTGCAGAAAGGATGTCAAAACATTGTTTCCTCGACGTTTTTCTTGAGGAAAGGTTGTATGTGATACAACCGGAAGGTTTTGTCAATCCTGAAAGATGCTAATAAGTATGCAAAGCTCCAGCTATCCTTCTGAGGACTGGAGTAAGCATCTCGGAGTTGGAATGTACGCTTTGATCAAAGATTTTGGGTTTATACAAAGTTTATGAGAAACTTGTATTTCCAAAGAAGTGAGTGGGAGCACTATAGAATTTCTGATGAGTATATGTTTTAACATATTGTTGATCGGAAATGACGTAGAATTTCTGGAAAGCATATAGGGTTATTTGGAAAGTGTTTTCAATGGAAAACCTGGATTAAGCTACTTGAACATTGAGCATCAAGATCTATAAGGATAGATCAAAACGCTTAATGGTACTTTCAAATGAGCACATACCTTGACATGATCTTGAAGGTGTTCAAGATGGATCAGTCAAAGAAGGAGTTCATTGCCTGAGTTGTAAGGTATGAAGTTAAGACTTAAAGCTCGACCACGGCAGAATAGAGAGAAAGGACGAAGGTCGTCCCCTATGCTTAAGACATAGGCTCTACAGTATGCTATGCTGTGTGCCGCACCTGAAGTGTGCCTTGCCATGAGTCAGTCAAGGGGTACAAGAGTGATCCAAGTATGGATCATAGGACAGCGGTCAAAGTTATCCTTAGTAACTAGTGGACTAAGGAATTTTCTCGATTATGGAGGTGGTAAAAAGAGTTCATCGTAAAGGGTTACGTCGATGCAAGCTTAACACCTATCCGGATAGCTCTGAGTAGAGATACCGGATACATATAATGGAGCAACAATTTAGAATAGCTCCAAGTAGAACAGTTATTTGGATTAGCTCCAAATAGAACGTGGTAGCTGCATCTAGGAGATGACATAGAGATTTGTAAAGCACACACAGATCTGAAAGGTTCAGACCCATTGACTAAAACCTCTCTCACAAGCAACATGATCAAACCTAGAACTCATTGAGTGTTAATCACATAGTGATGTGAACTAGACTACTGACTCTAGTAAACTCTTGGGTGTTAGTCACATGGCGATGTGACCTGTGAGTGTTAATCACATGGCGATGTGAACTAGATTATTGACTCTAGTGCAAGTGGGAGACTGTTGGAAATATGCCCTAGAGGCAATAATAAATTGGTTATTATTATATTTCCTTGTTCATGATAATCGTTTATTATCCATGCTATAATTGTATTGATAGGAAACTCAGATACGTGTGTGGATACATAGACAACAACATGTCCCTAGTAAGCCTCTAGTTGACTAGCTCGTTGATCAATAGATGGTTACGGTTTCCTAACCATGGACATTGGATGTCGTTGATAACGGGATCACATCATTAGGAGAATGATGTGATGGACAAGACCCAATCCTGAGCATAGCACTAGATCGTGTAGTTCGTATGCTAAAGCTTTTCTAATGTCAAGTATCATTTCCTTAGACCATGAGATTGTGCAACTCCCGGATACCGTAGGAATGCTTTGGGTGTATCAAACGTCACAACGTAACTGGGTGACTATAAAGGTGCATTACGGGTATCTCCGAAAGTGTCTGTTGGGTTGGCACGAATCGAGACTGGGATTTGTCACTCCGTGTAGACGGAGAGGTATCTCTGGGCCCACTCGGTAGGACATCATCATATGCGCAATGTGACCAAAGAGTTGATCATGGGATGTGGTGTTACGGAACGAGTAAAGAGACTTGCCGGTAACGAGATTGAACTAGGTATTGGATACCGACGATCGAATCTCGGGCAAGTAACATACCGCTAGACAAAGGGAATTGTATACGGGATTGATTGAGTCCTTGACATCGTGGTTCATCCGATGAGATCATCGTGGAACATGTGGGAGCCATCATGGGTATCCAGATCCCGCTGTTGGTTATTGACCGGAGAACGTCTCGGTCATGTCTGCATGTCTCCCGAACCCGTAGGGTCTACACACTTAAGGTTCGGTGACGCTAGGTTTGTAGAGATATCAGTATGCGGTAACCTGAATGTTGTTCGGAGTCCCGGATGAGATCCCGGACATCAGGAGGAGTTCCGGAATGGTCCGGAGGTAAAGAATTATATATAGGAAGTGCTATTTCGGGCATCGGGACATGTTTCGGGGTCACCGGTATTGTAACGGGACCACCGGAAGGGTCCCGGGGGTCCACCGGGTGGGGCCACCTGCCACGGGGGGCCACATGGGCTGTAGGGGGTGTGCCTTGGCCTATATGGGCCAAGGGCACCAGCCCCAAGAGGCCCATGTGCCAAGAGAAGAGAAAAAGGGGAGAGTCCTAAAAGGGGAAGGCACCTCCGAGGTGCCTTGGGGAGGATGGACTCCTTCCCCCCCTTGGCCGCACCCTTCCTTGGAGGAAGGGGCAAGGGCTGCGCCTCCCCCTCTCCCTTGGCCCTATATATAGTGGGGAAAAGGAGGAGCAAACCAATCTAAGGCCTAGCGCCTCCCTCTCCCTCCCGTGACACATCTACCTCCTCCCGCAGCGCTTAGCGAAGCCCTGTTGGAATCCCACTACTTCCACCACGCCGTCGTGCTGCTGGATCTCCATCAACCTCTCCCTCTCTCCTTGCTGGATCAAGGCATGGGAGACATCACCGGGCTGTACGTGTGTTGAACGCGGAGGTGCCGTGCGTTCGGCACTTGATCATCGGTGATTTGAATCACGACGAGTACGACTTCATCAACCCCGTTCACTTGAACGCTTCCGCTTAGCGATCTAAAAGGGTATGTAGATGCACTCTCCTTCCCTTCGTTGCTGGTTTCTCCATAGATAGATCTTGGTGATACGTAGGAAAATTTTGAATTTCTGCTACGTTCCCCAACAGGCTCTGTCTTGGGCCGACTGGGGGAGGCTTGGCCGCCTTCGGGTGTCTCTCTGCCCGATGGGGCCCACCGCCCGTGGGCCGCGCTGGCAGCCCGTCGTGGATGACATCAGGGTCAACGTGGCAACAGTGCCACGCCGGACGGGTCATGGCCACCCGTACGGCGCACTGTGCCAGGCGTGCTCCGGGATTCGGGGGTGGCAGGCTTTACTGTAGCCATGCCCCATCACATCGCTGTTATGTGGATGCAGACTTCGAGGGTACGATCTTGACCGCTTTGTGGGAGCCGGCTTCTTGGAGTCGGCCTTCTTGTGGCCGGCTTCTCGGAGCTGGCCCTCCCGCGGCTTCCTTCATGAGGGCTAAAGTCGGGTTGCCTTCCGATAGCCGACCTGGGAGACAACCGGCAAGGGGAAGGCGGCCCCATGTCTTGGATTCTTGAGGGCCGGATCAGCTCGTAATTTTTTCAGAAGGGCCAGGGGGAGCCGGCTAGGCTACCCATGGTTATTTACTCCGATAGTAGTCCCCGAAGCTGATCGAGCTTCGAGGCTGACAAAAGGACGAAAAGCTCGGTCAGCTTCCTATCCTGAGGGCCGGCTATGCTTGTGCGCGTCGTCTTCGGGAAGCCCCGTTTCTCGTTGGCGGGAATGCGGGTCGGCCTGCGAGCTGACCGCACGCCATCCCGCGGGCCACGTGGCAAGGAGATCCTGCCAATGCACGCGCGCGATGAGACGCCGCCGCAGGCCCGGGCCCGCCACTCCTAGGCCTCGGCCCGAGCGCGGATCTTCTGCGGCCCACGTGGACCGCTTGCCTTCCCACAGCGGTTTTATTACGCCATCAGGGCGCAATAATCGCGGGACGTGGGGGAGTGGGCGCAGTTGATCCCCACATTCCCCCATGCCACGCCCCCTCGGCTCCGCCGTGCGGGTCTATAAATAGGGGGAGGAGGGGGAGCGGCAGAGGCTCGCACATTCTCCCTCGCTCCGCCCCTTCTCGCCTTCCTTCTTCTTCTTTCCGCCACCGCAGCAACCCTTTGCCGCGCCGTTCCGCCGTCGGACCTCTCAGGTCCTTTGGTCCCGCTGTAGCGGGGTCGTGCGCGCCTCCACCGTCGCATCATCTCGCCCCTCGCCGCGTCGCTCCCATGGCGCTGTCGAGCTCGTGGCACGGCTCGAACGTCCACGAGGACCACGTCGAGTTCCTCCGCCGGATGCAACGCCTGTCGGGCGAGAACTTCATGCGGGTTCGTCAAGCACCGGCGAGGGAGATTTCGCCGGCACCGGAGGAGGGCAAGCGGGTGATCTTCCGCTCGCACTGCCTGCGCGGCTTCGGCCTCCCGGCGAGCGGATTCCTTCGAGCCTTCCTTGAATTCTACCACCTCCAGCCGCATCACCTCACGCCCAACACGGTGATGCTGCTATCGGCTTTCGTCACCCTGTGCAAGGGCTTTCTTGGGGTTCTCCCCACGCTCGAGCTCTAGAGGGAATTCTTCCAGAGCAAGCTCGGCACCATCATCGCGGGCGTGCCCGCCCCCTGCGGAGCCTTCATTGCCATGAGGCGGGCGAGCGAGAACAATCCGTTCCCGCCCATCCCGCTGATCCAGTCAGTGAAGCTCTGGCAGAAGTCCTACTTTTACGTGAGGAACGTCGCCCCGCAAGGCGACTACGTCAACCTGCCGGCTTATGTAGCCGGCCCGCCGGCTGGGAGGCAACCTTCGTGGAGCTACCAGGCCAGGTCGCTGTCTCAGGCCGGGAACGCAGCCGTCTTCCGGCTCCGGGTGATGATCCAGTCGGAGGGCCTGACTGGAGCCAACTTGGTGGCCGCCTTCGTGGAGCGCCGGGTACTTCCGCTCCAAGGCCGGCCTCACATGATTTGCCAAATGAGCGGCCGCTTCGACCCATGCCGGTTGAGCACCAGGGAGATGCCTCATGCAGAGGTGTCTTACATGGTGAACTACATCTCCAACTGCATGCTCGCCGAGGACTGGCGATACGGCAAGGAGCCGTATTCTCGCGCCAACCCTCCGCCTGCCATAAGTTTTTCTTCTTTTCTTCCTTTTTGTAGCCGGCCTCACGATAGCCGACCCTTGATCAGTTGGTTTGCCTTTAGCAGAACCCTCTTCTTCCGCCGACAGCCGGGGCCGCAGGGGTAGAGCGCCAACTCCTCCCCGACCGCACGGTGGATGACACCGATGATCCGGACCTGGGAGCGGCCGCCATGGAAGACGCCATCGTGGGGGAAGGCGACGAGGCCGGAGGCGCGGGGCTCGGGGCCGGCTTCGAGGACTGGCCGGACGACGACGAGGTCGAAGCCGCCCCGCACCGCCAGCCGGCGCTTGATCATCAAGGCACGGGCCCGTCTGCCGCGCCGGCTGCCCGTGGCGGCGCGCAGAAGCGCCGGGCCGCGTCGACCTTCTTCGGCAGCCGGCCGAAGAAATCCAAGGCTTCTACGGCGGTGACCAAGCAGGATGAGGCGGCCATGAAGGCGGCCCGCTTTCGCAAGGCGGTGAAATAGCCGCAGGCGATCTCGGCGTAAGTCGTCGAATGTCTTGCATATATTTTTTGTTGTCTTTTTCGACCGAAGCTCTTCTAAACCTTTCTTTATTCGCCGGACAGGGCACCGCTTTCCCTTGAGCGGGGTCCTGGCGGCTCCGTAGTCGGGCCGACTGGAGGGTCTTCAGGCTCCCGTCGCGTGGATCCCCGCGCCGACCTTAGGGAGGGCATGGAGCGGAACGCACGGGAGGCGCGGGAGGAGCGGGAGGCGGCGGAACGAAGGACCGCCCAAGCGACGAAGGAGCAGGCCGACGCGGCGGCCAAGGCCCGGGCGGAGGCGGCAGCCGCGGAGACGGAGGCGGAGGCCTCGCACAACCAGCCTCCGCTGCTCATCGTTCCCCTCCGCACCGTGGCCCCCGACATTCCCGTGCCCCCGTCGAAGGAGGTCGACCAAGGCCCGCCGATGATGGAGAGGAGGGAGGACCACGTGATCTTCGTGGAGGGAGCGCCACAGACGGCGCCGACTGGAGCGGGCCAAAGAGGCCAATCAGCTGCGGCGCCAGAGCAGCCGTCCGGGGGCGAGCCGGAGGCAGGGGCCGGCCTCGAGGTGCAGCCGGCATTGCGCCGGCGCGCAGGGGGTGGCGCCTCCGCGCCGGAACCGCACCGACCTACGGGCGCTAGCCAGACAGCGGAGGCCCTGGAGGCGGCTAGAGCCAGCACGTCCGAGTGGACTCCCAGCAGGGGGACATGCGGCTTCAAGCTCAGACCGCCTCGCTGCAGCGATACACCCAAGAGTTCCTCGCGACGCGGGCTGTCATCCGGGTGAGTCTTCTGGCCTTGGTTATTTTGCTCTTTTGATTTCTTCCGTGGGGGCGCGTCAGCGCACCCACTGGGTGTAGTCCCCGAGTTCCGAGTCGGCTGCTGCGCAGGTGGCTTGGAACTTACTAAGTCCTGACAACTTAACTTATCCTCGCCTCCTGTATAATCTTCCAGGAGTATCATAACCTTCGCGCAGCCGCCTTCAACTCCCAGGCTCAGGAGCTGGGCCGGAGAACCGAGGACCTAACCAGCAGCCGGAGTGCGTGCTTTGTCTCATTCATCTCCTGTGGGGGCCCGTCAGCGCACCCACTGGGTGTAGTCCCCGAGATTCGGGCCGACTGCTGAGCAGCCGGGTCGGATCTTCCTTGATGACTTCTTCCTTATTAATTTTTCCTTTGTCTTCATGCTTGCAGGAGCCAATGCCAACTTGAGGGAGCAGCTCAGCGGGACCCAAGCCGCCCTTCGCGCCAAGGAAGCCGAGTATAACGCCTTGGTCCTGGAGCGTGACCGCCTGGCCAAGAAGTTGGCCGACCAGGAGGAGAGCCACAAGGCGGCCCTGAAGAAGGCGCAGGACAGCGAGGACGCCCTGAAGGCCGAGTTCGAGACCGGAGCGGCGGGCTAGGATGAAGCGAAGCAGGCACTGAGCGAGGGCTTCAGTCGTATCGAGGATCTGATCGATGGTAAGCCGCCTTCTTCACTCCTTGCCTGCCCCTTGATCCCTGATTTGTGTTCTGACTTGTGCTGCTTCTTGTTCTCTGTGCAGACTACTTTCCCGGCTACTCTGTCTTCGCCACCCAAACCATCGAGGCCCATCGCGAGGCGCGCCGGCAGGCGGGGGCTGAAATCGCGCCGGACGCGAGCCGGACGCTTGAGGAGCAACTCTTGGCGGTCCAAGCCCGGCTGCAGCCGGCTCACCTATGCTCTGCCGCCTCCAGCGCGCCGGGGCGCAGGTGTTGGCCGCCCTCTGGCCAAGCGAGACGATTCCCCGCACCCCGAGTCGGACTGCCGACTGGCTGGAGGTTGCGGTTGGCCGCTTCGAGGCCTGGAAGGCATCGGCAGCCCGGTTGGAGCTGGGCGGGCGCTGGAGTTCGTCCGAGCCTGGTATCCGGGGCTGAACCTGGACCAGCTGCGCACCTGGCGGCTGGAGTCCGACGAAGAGATGGAGGAGGTGCGGCCGGCTATCGCTCAGCGCACTTCGATGATCACCGAGTGTACTGACATCAGCGTCTTCGCTCCTGAAATTAATGACGACGGCGTTGCCCAGCCGGAGGAGTGGTTCGGGCTGGACCCGGCAGCGGGTGAAGACTCAGCAGAGGAGACCACCTCCAGCGATGAAGGCGAAGATGATGAAGGAGAGGAAGGCGGAGACGTTGAGCCGACCGGTGAAGCGGCCAGCCAGCCTCAGCCTGATCGTGCCTCCAGCAACGAGGCGCGTGCTAGCATGCCCTCTGCGAGAGGCAGTGATCATGCCAAGGTTCGCCAGCCGGCCACTCCTCCAGCCGGCACTGCCATCTCCACCGACCTGCCTGACTCGCCAGTCGCTCCCTTGGCTTAATCTGTCGTCCTTGTTTTTTCCTGCTTGTTGCCTTTTGAACAATTTTATTAAACTTGCGCAATTCCACCCACTGGGGGTGTATTCGAACTATGTTGAATGCTGGCCTTTTGAAGGTCTTTTATGTAAATATTATTGTGTGCGTGTTTGGTTTCCATTCGTGTCGTGGTTTCGTCACGGCAGATGTCCTAGAGAAAGGACTTAGTCGTGGAGCCATCGCTATGGGTTAGCTTGAAGGGGTTAAAGCGGACACAAGGATGCAAGAGAGTTTATACTAGTTCGGCCCCTTCAATGAAGGTAAAGCCTACTTCTAGTTGTGATGGAATTGATGGGTGTTTCGATGACTAGGGAGCAAATAAGCTTCGCCTATGTCTCGAGTCGTTGTCCGTCCTTGAACCGCCGCCGGGTCGTCCCCTTATATACATGGGTGACGCCCGTCGGTTTACAGAGTCCCGATACCGGCTCATAGATGCGTCCGGTTCGGTCTCCAGTATTCCTAACTTATAACACAAGTTACATACCGACGCCGGTTTATAGCTATAGGCCTTAAACCGATTATGGGCCTTTAGCCCTCATCTGCCCTCATGGGCTTTTATCATACTCAACTACTGATGAAGTTAACCCGGCCTATCCTGGCCGGTTTACGCCCAGTAGTAATATCCCCAACATTAGGCCCCAAATTGATTTGAACATGTTCATGTCAATCCTTAGCAAAAATCTTCATCTTCAACATCTTCTTGTATTTTGTTGAACCGCCGTGATGTCATCTTCTCTGCTCGCGGTAGACCGGTGTGACGTCACTGGTTATAAAAAACCTTATCCTGTTAACAAGCCTGCGGCAATTAAGGCCGCAGCTTCGCTTCCAAACTCGCGGATCCTTGATTCTCGCGCCTGACATATCCCTTTCTTTATAAATAGGACCGAAGGGTCATTTCCTTTCTCTTTCCCTCCGACCCCTTCTGCTTCATCTTCTTCGCGTTGCCCAGCTTCAGAGCTCCGCCGCCACCGTCGACCTCTGCATCAACCTTGGCCGCCGCATCAACCTAAGCACACCAGAGCATCGCGGCGACCTTCCGCTTCTTCCTCAGCTCCGGTAAATCTTCTTTCCTTTCCCCCGCAGATCTGTTCTAGGGTTTCCTCATTCGTCGAAGTTCATCGAGACTCTGGCACTGTTCTTCCTTTGTTTCTTCTTTAGCCCATGAATAAAACTTCAAACCTGATGTATTCCCCGTAAAGGCTTATCTTCTGCTACCAAAGCAAACCTTTATGCGCATAAAACATTGATCTGGTCCCTTGTGAATTGCTTTGAGATCAACCTTTTAGTTCTAAATCCTTTTATTTTCCTGTCTTATGATCCAAAATTTCACTGCGACCTTATGGAATCTGTTTTTACCTTCCTTAGTCATTCTTGCCTTAGATCTGTATCCTCTTTACCAGATAGGCGGTTCACCTTTGAAAAAGCAATCTTATCATATATCATTAGTCCCCTTGTTGAATCGCCGTGATGCTGTTGCTTCATAAACTCCGGTTTAGATAGATCTGCTTCCGGTTTAACATTGCACATATCAATGTAATGTGTAGATTTCATCATGGCCAAGCAAGTGTATGAGTGCAATTGGGTCCCTTCTCGCGTCACAGAGGATCAACTGGACGATTTAGTCCTGATTGTCGCCTTGGGCAGCAAAGACACCGTCCATTGGAGGGCTCTTGGCAAAGAATGCCCCCCCCCACACCTCGAGAAGGAGAGGTTGTTGTTTTCGTAGACCACTTAGCCCGGGGTTTTAAACCGCCCGGTTCTAAATTCTACCGGGATGTTCTAGCTGATTTCCAACTCCATCCGCAAGACACTTGCCCCAACTCTGTTACAAATATGTGCCACTTCCAAGTGCTCTGTGAGGTGTTCTTTCAAGAGGAGCCCACAGTGGAATTATTCAGAGATCTTTTCCATCTAAACCGCCGTACTGAGTTTACTGATGGCTCTAATACGGAGTTGGGTGGCATGGCGATTCAAAAAAGGAAAGAGGTCACATACCCTCACGCCAAGCTGCACAGTCACCCCAAGGAGTGGAATCAGACATGGTTCTACTGCAAAGACACCTCCCCTGCTGGTGAGAATCCCTTGCCTGGATTTCGTCCAGAGCGGCTCAGCAATACCCATCCTTTTCCTCAACGATTGAGTGCCCAGGAGAGAAGCAAATATGCTCCTCAGCTGTCAAAGCTCAGAGCCTTTATGGCCAACGGTTTAACAGGGGTTGACCTTGCTCGCTGTTGGATATCATGGAGCATACTGCCCCTTAGTCAGCGCTCCGGTTTGATGTGCGAATATACTGATAGTGTGGATGACCCACTGCGACATTCAAGACTCCAGCTCTCCGGTGAAGAGATCACAGAAGCTGTGCGTAAGATACTGAATGAACCGGAGCACATCTGCGCTAGAACCGGCCTGCTTCCCTTCTGTGCCACCAACAAATCGCCAGCTGTAAGACTTTGATTTTTCTCTTTGCTGAATCTGTTATTGATATGTCTGGTCATTGTTTTTAATATCAGTGTCTGCATAATCAGGGCGATGATCCGTTTTGGAGCAAAAAGCTGCCGCAGGAGAAACAGAGAAAGCAGATAAACCGGAAAGAGCAACCCGGCAAAAAACTAAGGCTGTGAAGAAGACTGCCCATAGGAAAAGAACCACTGCATCTTCTAATCCGGCCCCTGATGACGAGGTGGATAATCCGGACTTTGAGGTAAAGCTTGACTCACTTGGTTTATTTTTCATGCATCTTATTGATGATGATATTTGTCAGGATGATGCCGAAGCCAGCCATGCGGATGTTGCAGAGGTAATTATTCTCTCTTCCGATTCAGAAACTTTGCCTTCACAAAAAATCCATCAGGCAAACCGGAAAGTTAAATTTTCTCATCCTCTTGCTTATTTGGATCCTAAACTTCTTATGAAGACTCAACAACACGAAGCTCGCCGCACCACCCGGCATAGCAGCCAGGTAGTTACCTCCGCCGGTTTACCGAACAGTCCGGTTCGGAAACGTCATTCCGAGGTCTCTAATTCGCTTGTCAGTGCTTGTCCTAAAGCGGGCTGCTTTCTTCAACCTCTTAATCCGTCTGACTCCGATTATCAGGTTATTTCCCACTCATCTTCTGGCGAGTCGTCGACTACTCAGCTCCCACCGCTCAAAACGGTGCTTGGGTAAGCTATATTTATTGTGATGTTTGCAGTATATTGCCTTAGAACATATGATGTATTTAATTTTGTTATTCTTCTCAGGGCCAAACCTAGGCCGAGCAAGAAGGCCCTCCTGGATAAAGCGGCCGAAGAAGATGTCATTCTTGAACCAGGCACCACACCCAATCTTGAAGCGGCTATTCCTGAGGATATTCCCAATGATCCACCGCAGCCAGAGGATGATCTTACTGCTGAGGAAAGACCTACTGATACTTCAGATCCTATCCATCAGCCCACAGGTTCCCTCCGGGTTGAAAGCTCCACCGGTCCCGCAAAACCTACTGACAAGCCAACAGCTCCAGTGTAAACCGGCGGTACCAATGATGATGAAGTTGTCATTACTGGCACTGGCCATACTGAGCCAAGCAATCCTGTCGCTTTATCCAAACATTCCACCAAGGAAGAATTAGCTGCTTTTGGCAAAGGCAAGTGGAATGCTGATCTGACGGCTTACGCTGCTCTGAACGCCCAAGATATCCATTCCGGCTATCTGAACCGGCTGTATACCAGCCGTGACTATGAAGCCGGTCTGGTTAACATGATGAAGGATAAATATGAGGTAACTTCCATATGCTCCTTCCTGCTTGTATGCTTTCATTCTTGCTGACTCTCCTAGCCCCTAAGGGCCGATTTGAAATATTCTTTCAAACCGGGACTTAATAATATGAATCTTGATGCTTTGAAATTTGCTGATGTAGTCCCCAAGGGCCAGTTCAACTTAGCGTAGTTGAACCGGTACTTTAAGTAATTGAAACTGCCGCATCAGAATACATATGATCAAATATCCATTAGCCCCCAAGTGCCAAGTTGAATACTTGTATTGAGCTTGGGACTTTGTAAAAAATTGAAAGATGAAGATCGAATATGCATTAGCCCCCAAGTGCAAAGCGCATAACTTGTTATGTGGTTGGTACTTGAATCCTTCTACCGATTTGTTGAAACATATATCTGTATGCCTGCAGGCGGAGCTGAAGACGAAAGAGAACCAAGTCATCGATCTTCAAGAAGCCCTGGAAACCCAACAAGATGAAACCTCCAAAGCAAAAGAGGAATTGGCTAGTGCTTTAAGCGCCATGGAACAACTTAAGGAAAACTTCAAAAAGAAACGGGCGAACTGGGCCACTGAGAAATCCGCTTTGATCAAACGAGCAGAAGGATGCTAAGGCTGCACTGAAACCAGTGACGGATGAACTGACCAGCATAAAGCGGCACGTTCATGCCATGACCACTGCTATCTTTGGTAAGCCAGCTTGCCTTCTGAATTGGTTTTGCCTTCTTATAGAGTCGCCGGTTTATTAACCTTTTATGGTATTTCAGGGACACGCATTGGTCACATGGGGTCAGATGTGTGGAAGAAATTGAAAGCCGCCTATACCTTGGTTGAACAATTGTATACTGGTGCCCAGCAGATCATCTGTACCGCGTCTCATAACAAACTGGCGCCTACTTTGATTCAAGATACTCTGATGAAACTGTCGGTGCTTCCTTCCCGGATTGAAGAGCTAAAGAAATCTGCTGCTCGAACCGGCGCAATCAATGCTTTAATCCGGGCAAAAGCCTGGGTGCCGGATTTCGATCATGTTGAAGCGGCTCAGGGCTATCCCAGCTTGAAGGAAGACGGATCAGAATTCGGTGAAGCGGATCTGCGAGCGATAAACCGGGAGGTTCGTCCACTAGCTTGTCAGTTGGCTGAGGAAGCAGACTTGTCTCGTTATCAAGCGCAATATGACAGTCAGAACAAGCGAATAGCTGCGCCAATGCATGAATTGGAAAATATGATTCCTCCAATCCGTAAGCATACTTACGCTCCCGATATTGACCCGTCCTTGCTGATCCACGATGAAGCTGTTTTTCAAGCATTAATGGGAATCGACTGGACAACTGTGGATTTCCAGCCACTGGGTAGGGATACGGAGGCTGAAGCGGTGCAGGACGACCCACAACCATCAGGCCAGGCTGGTGACCAAGCTTGAACCGGACGCCGGTTTAAAACTGCCTCTCCTTTGTGAAAAACAATTATGTTATTATGGGCACCATGTTGCCTTGTAATAGGCTAGCTGATACCTTTGATGTTGATATGCCTTCGTGCATAACTTGTTCTTCCTGTGGTAATGAACTTTCCAAAATACTTTCTACCACCGTTGAGTGTGAAGTTGGCTTGGCCAACCTTGAAGCGGAGTTTTTGCAAACCCACACTGTTGGAGGAAATAACAACTCCTGTATATGTATATGACACTGGTTACCATGTAAACCGTGCCGGGTTATAATGAACACCGTGTTACTCCATAAGAGGATGTTAACAACAAGGATCAAACCGGACAAATAGTGTGCGGATTGACGTGAACTGTGTTCCGTCAATTGATTGGTTAAAAAACTTTGTCGGTTTAAAGAACACAATAGAAAACAAAAAAACCCTTCAAAGAAAAGTATAAAGCAAAAGTAACGACAAAAATGTTTGCTTAAAAAGATTTATTTAAGCTGATCAAATGGCGTAACCATGGCTAAACACGACCAAGCTCCCGTTAGGTGTAACTATGGTTCTAGTTAGCCAGGTCCCCAAGTGATTCTTGTGGCATTTATGCCGACCAAATGGCGTGGTCATGGTTCGGGTTCGACCAAGCCCCCAAGTGATTCTGTGGCCTTAGGCCGATCAAGAGGCATGACTGGTTCAGACATGACCAAGTCCCCAAGTGATCTGGTGGCTTTCGCCTATCAAGAGGCATGGTATTGGTTCGGACACGACCAATCCTCCAAGTGATATAACACGATGCTTTTAGCAAAGCGAACTCAAGGGGTAAACCGGAGGCCGCTTTAGAGCAACTCCGTGTAACCTCACATGATGTAGAAGAATAGATACCCCGCTTTAGCTGAGGTTCCGGTTTATTATACTTAATCATAATATATACATTGTATGTACATAAGTATAGCCAATGGCTCAGGTATAGTAAGGCCGAAGATGAGCTATATTCCACGGCCTGTTAGTCTCCTCCTCTGATGTACGTGAGTCCTTATGCTCTCGAATATCGATTAGATAGTACGACCCGTTGTGCAGATTCTTGCTGACCATGAAAGGCCCCTCCCAAGGTGGGGATAGCTTATGCATATCAGTCTGATCTTGGATGAGCCGAAGCACCAAATCTCCTTCCTGGAAGGCTCTGGTTCTGACTCGGCGACTGTGATAACGACGAAGATCCTGCTGGTAAATCACCGACCGGGCGGCTGCGATGTCACACTCTTCATCCAACCGGTCCAAAGCATCTTGCCGTGTTGTCTCGTTGTCCGCTTCAACATAAGCCGTGACACGAGGTGAGTCATGACGGATATCGCTGGGGAGAACCGCCTCCGCTCCATAAACCATGAAGAACGGTGCGTATCCTGTTGATCTGTTGGGTGTTGTATTGATGCTCCATAACACAGATGGTAATTCTTCTACCCAACAACCCGGTGTTCTCTGCAAAGGAACCATGAGCCGGGGCTTGATGCCTCTCAAGATCTCTTGATTAGCTCTTTCTTCTTGACCATTGGACTGTGGATGTGCCACTGATGAAACATCGAGCCGGATGTGCTCCCGTTCACAGAACTCCTTCATAGAACCTTTGGACAAATTGGTACCATTATCTGTGATAATACTATGCGGAAAGCCAAATCGGAAAATCACCTTTTTGATGAACTGAACCGCCGTGGCCGCATCACACTTGCTAACAGGTTCTACCTCCACCCACTTTGTAAACTTGTCCACCGCCACCAGGAGGTGGGTCTTCTTATCTTTGGACCTTTTGAAAGGCCCAACCATATCCAGCCCCCAAGTCGCAAACGGCCAAGTAATTGGAATCATCCTCAATTCTTGAGCCGGTACATGATCACGTCTTGAAAACCTTTGGCAACCATCACATCGTCTGACCAGATCCTTCGCATCAGCATGAGCAGTTAACCAATAGAAACCATGGCGAAACGCTTTAGCCACCAGAGACTTTGAACCGGCGTGGTGACCACAATCTCCTTTGTGGATCTCACGCAAAATTTCACGGCCTTCTTCAGGAGACACGCAACGTTGAAAAGCTCCTGATACACTGCAATGATGCAACTCACCGTTGATGACAGCCATGGACTTGGATCGCCAGATTATCTGCCGGGCCAGAATCTCATCTTCTGGCAACTCGCCCCGGTTCTTGTACGCCAGGTAAGGAAGCATCCAATCCGGAATAACATGAAGAACTGCCACCAATTGAGCCTCCGGGTCAGGAATGGCCAAATCCTCTTCACTAGGGATCTTCACCGACGGGTTGTGCAGCACATCCAGAAAAACATTGGGTGGGACCAGTTTGCGCTGAGAGCCCAGCCGGCTTAAAGCGTCCGCCGCTTCATTTTTCCGCCGGTCCACGTGGTCCACCTGATAGCCTCTGAAATAACCTGCAACAATATCCACCTCACGATGATATGCTGCCATGAGTGGGTCCTTGGAGTCCCAAGTGCCAGACACTTGCTGCGCCACAAGGTCCGAATCACCGAAGCACTTAACTCGACTTAGATTCATCTCCTTAGCCATCCGAAGACCATGGAGCAAGGCTTCATACTCAGCTGCATTGTTAGTACAAGGGAACATTAAACGGAGAACATAACAAAACTTATCACCTCGTGGGGAAGTTAATACGACTCCAGCCCCTGAGCCTTCCAACTGCCTGGATCCGTCAAAATGGATGGTCCAATACGTATGATCCGGCTTTTCTTCAGGTGCTTGCATTTCCATCCAATCATTGATGAAATCAAAAAGTGCTTGAGACTTAATCGCTGTCCGAGGCACATATTTCAAACCATACGGCCCCAGCTCTATAGCCCACTTTGCAATCCGGCCAGTTGCTTCCCGGTTCTGGATGATATCTCCCAAAGGAGCAGAACTAACCACCGTAATGGGGTGCCCTTGGAAGTATTGCTTAAGCTTCCGGCTTGCCATAAAAACTCCGTACACCAGCTTCTGCCAGTGCGGATACCTTTGCTTGGACTCAATGAGTACCTCGCTGATATAATAGACCGGACGTTGAACCGGATGCTCCTTACCTGCCTCCTTTCGTTCCACCACAATAGCTACGCTGAACGCACGAGCATTAGCAGCAACATATAGCAGTAACGGCTCCTTGTCAATGGGAGCGGCGAGCACATGCGGATTGGCCAATTGCCGCTTTAAGTCCTCAAATGCTTCATCAGCAGCAGAACTCCAGACGAACTGATCCGTCTTCTTCAACATCTGATACAAAGGGATCGCCTTCTCACCAAGGCGGCTGATAAACCGGCTTAACGCGGAAATCCGGCCTGCCAGGCGTTGAACATCATTGATACACTTCAGTTTAGCTAGGGAAGTGATGGCTGTGATCTTCTTCGGATTAGCCTCAATTCCCCTATTGGACACCAGAAAACCCAATAACTTGCCCGCTGGTACACCAAAGACACACTTGTCCGGATTAAGCATCATCTTGTACGTCCTTAGGTTATCAAAGGTTTCCTTCAAATCATCAACCAGAGTCTCCTTCTCCCTGGATTTAACCACGATATCATCCACGTAAGCATGTACATTACGGCCAATCTGCTTGTGAAGACAATTGTGTACACACCGTTGATAAGTTGCCTGGGCACTTTTGAGCCCAAAGGGCATAGACACATAGCAGAAGGCTCCAAAAGGAGTTATGAATGCCGTCTTCTCCTGGTCCTTAACTGCCATTTTGATCTGATGATAGCCAGAATATGCATCCAAAAAACTTCAACGCTCACAACCCGCCATAGCATCAATGATTTGATCAATACGGGGAGGGCAAAAAGATCTGCTGGACAAGCCTTATTAAGATCTGTGTAATCCACACACATACGCCAGGTGCCGTTTTTTTGAAGGACTAGCACCGGATTGGCAAGCCACTCAGGGTGAAAAACTTCAACAATAAAACCAGCTGCTAAGAGCCTGGCTACCTCTTCTCCAATCGCCTTGCGTCTTTCTTCATTAAACCGGCGGAGGAACTGTTTCACCGGTTTGTATTTAGGATCCACATTAAGTGTGTGCTCAGCGAGTTGCCTCGGTACACCTGGCATGTCAGAGGGCTTCCATGCAAAAATGTCCCAATTCTCACGGATAAACTCGATGAGCGCGCTTTCCTATTTCGGATCCAAGTTGGCACTAATGCTGAACTGCTTGGACGAATCGCCAGGTACGAAGTCAACAAGCTTAGTTTCTGCTGCCGATTTGATCTTCAGGGCCGGATCATGCTCCGTAGTTGGCTTCTTCAACGGAGTCATGTCCGCCGGATCAACATTGTCTTTATAGTACTTCAACTCCTCGGTGGCACAAACCGACTCTGCATAAGCCGCATCTCCTTCCTCGCATTCCAAAGCGATTTTGCGGCTTCCATGAACCATTATTGTCCCCTTGTGACCCGGCATCTTGAGCTGCAAATACACATAACAGGGCCGAGCCATAAACTTGGCGTATGCCGGATGCCCAAACAGGGCATGATATGGACTTTGGATTTTCACCACTTCAAACGTTAATGTCTTCGACCTGGAATCATGATCATCCCCGAAGGCCACTTCAAGAGCTATCTTACCAACGGGATATGCTGACCTGCCAGGCACTACACCGTGGAATATTGTATTGGACGGTTTGAGATTCTTATCTGTTAGTCCCATACGACGGAAGGTCTCATAGTATAGGATGTTAATGCTGCTCCCTCCATCCATGAGCACCTTGGTGAACTTATAACCTCCCACATGAGGCGCCACCACCAGAGCCAACTGACCCGGATTATCAACCTGGAGTGGGTGATCCTCTCTGCTCCATATGATCGGCTGTTCAGACCAACGTAGATAACGGGGTGTGGCCGGTTCAACAGAGTTGACTGCCCGCTTCTGAACCTTCCGGTCTTGCTTGTCTAGGCTAGTGGTAAAGACATGGTACTGCCCATTACTCAACTGCTTTGGGTTGCTTTGGTAACCTGACTGTTGCTGCTGTTGGTTGTAACCACCCTGGTTGTTCTGACTATTTTGACCATTATGTCCGCCCGGATTACCATTAAATCCTGAACCGGAACTTCCTCCACCGTAACCCGGCCCGGACCCTGAGCCACCGCCAGATCCGTGATCATACCAGAAATTATTAGAATTCTTGAACTCCTGCATAATAAAGCAATCCTTCCAAAGGTGGTTTGTTGTCTCCTCCTTCGTCCCATGTCTTGGACAGGGCTGGCTTAGCAGATAGTTCAGGCGGTTTGGGTTGGGGTTGGGTGCTCCACTATGATTTTTTGGCCTACCCTTGCGCCACTGGCCATTGTCCTGTACGTTGGTATTAGCCACAAAATCCATGTTGCCATCCGCTTTACGCTTGCCTCCTCCGCCATTGCCTACCCAGTGATGCTGCTGACCTTTGGAGTTGTTGTTCTTCTTCCCCTTCCCTGTCTTGTCATCATCAGATTCGGGATCCTTGGTACTATCAGAATCAGCATATTTTACCAAAGCGGCCATGAGGGTCCCCATGTCTGTGCAATGACACTTCATCCGTCCCAATTTCAACTTCAGGGGCCCAAACCGGCGGTTGCCTTCTAGGGTTAATACTGCGGTGTCAGCGTTGATGCGGTCTGAGGAGTGCAACACTTGTGAAACCCAGCGCACCCAATGAGTCGTTGACTCTCCTTCCTCCTGGACGCATGCAGCTAAGTCCACTATCGACATAGGCTGTTTACAGGTATCCTTGAAATTGTTGATAAATCGGGCTCGTAATTGGGCCCATGAACTGATAGAATTAGCGGGCAAGCTTTTTAACCAAGTACGGGTCATTCCTTCAAGCATCATGGTGAAGTATTTCGCACACACCGTGTCATCCACATCAAGCATCTCCATGGCCATCTCATAGCTCTCTACCCATGTCTCTGGTGGTTGATCCGCCGTATAATTTGGTACCTTGCGTGGGCCTTTGAAATCCTTGGGCAAGCGCATGTTGCGTAAAGCGGGGACGAGGCAAGGCACCCCCAAAGAACTAGAAGTAACACCAGGTTCGATCGAAATGGTTGGACAAACCGGCGTGAGCTGCCGAGCCTGATGCTGTGCGGCTAACTCGGCCTCCCTACGCGCTCGGGCCCGGTTCACCACTTCCTGAGCGTCATCAGCACCACCCGTCGGGTTGTTGCCCCGGGGTGCCCCATGTCATTCATTACTCGACACTGCCGGTTCATCCATATGTCTGCTATAGCTCCGGCTTGGACGAGGGGTCGAGTGGATCCGGTCGTGGTTGTATGAGTATGCTTCCTGTTGGGCCAAAGCGGTCCTCAGAAGGTCCTTGACCCGCCGTGTCTCTACTGCCTGTGGTGAGTCACCTTCAATTGGAATGGCCTCCAGCCGTGCAGCAGCGGCAACAAGATTGTCCATTGGGCTAGAGTAGTGACCCGGGGGTGTTAAAGCAGCCTGAGGTACAACGGTGTTTTGACGAGGCGGGTCGATCTGACGAGGCTGAACCGGTGCACCGGTCCCAGGGGCTTCTGCCCGGTTCCCCTCCAGCGGATTGCTGGCTCTTGGCCCTGGAGTGTTGAAAAGGTCTCTGGCCTCGAAAACCAGAGGTAAGCGGGACCGGTGCTTCCTCCTCATGACTTCATGTCATGCGCTCTGGTCTAAATAAGCCTGTAGGCCTGTGCGTCTAAAGCAGCCCGCTCTGCGGCCATCCTGGTGTCCTCAGCCGCCAGATCCGCCTTGGCCTGGGTGATCTGTTCCTTTACCTTTGCAATCTCCGTATTGTGAACATCCTGATCTGGCGGATTAACTTCCACCATAAGCACAGCCAACGCATCAAATAGCTCTGATAGAACCTGAGCCGGCGGGCGCACAGGGCCCCCTGCCCCGGCGGCCGTTGCTGCTGCTGAACCGGAAATCGTTGCCGCAGCTGTCGAAGAATGAAGCGCTACTTGTGTTCCGGCCATGAATACTCCAACCCGGTTGGGCAGATCAGAGGGGTCCGGAATACTGTCGCCATCGGAACAGCTCCCAATCCGGTCATCTTGTAGCTGATAAAGAGATTCAGTTTCTCCGGTCGAAGATTCGTCACCGGAACAAATGACAGTCACCCCGCGAAATCCCGATCCATCCTCATGACTTCCTCCACGGATGACTCCCACGAAGGCATGCTTCATGGCCGGTTTAACCCGGGCGGATTGCGCACGCTGAGCCGTCTCGACGAGGTCGGTGCAGATGTCCGGCTCAGGGCCTGGTTCACCGATCTTCCCAATAAAAACGTGAATGCTACCAAAGGGGACCCGGTACCCGTACTCAACTGAGCCGGCCTCGGGGCCCCAGCCTGCATCGTCGATGTAGAGCCTGCCGCGATGACTCTTAGTCATCCGGCCTACAGCATAGCCCTCGAGTCCTTCAAAGCGGCCCTCCAAGAACCGGAAACCATCGTGCGATAGCCCCACGGTGGGCGCCAACTGTCGTGGTTTCGTCACGGCAGATGTCCTAGAGAAAGGACTTAGTCGTGAAGCCATCGCTACGGGTTAGCTTGAAGGGGTTAAAGCGGACACAAGGACGCAAGAGAGTTTATACTAGTTCGGCCCCTTCAATGAAGGTAAAGCCTACTTCTAGTTGTGATGGAATTGATGGGTGTTTCGATGACTAGGGAGCGAATAAGCTTCGCCTATGTCTCGAGTCGTTGTCCGTCCTTGAACCGCCGCCGGGTCGTCCCCTTATATACATGGGTGACGCCCGTCGGTTTACAGAGTCCCGATACCGCCTCATAGATGCGTCCGGTTCGGTCTCCAGTATTCCTAACTTATAACACAAGTTACATACCGACGCCAGTTTATAGCTATAGGCCTTAAACCGATTATGGGCCTTTAGCCCTCATCTGCCCTCATGGGCTTTTATCATACTCAACTACTGATGAAGTTAACCCGGCCTGTCCTGGCCGGTTTACGCCCAGTAGTAATGTCCCCAACAATTCGTATATGCTTTTTATCCTTAGGCTGTTTCCTTTGCCGCCTTCCCCTTTTGGGAAGGCAAGTACTCGAGCTTTCTTAGATTGAAGCCAGGTGAATGGAAGCCAGCCGGCCGGCTACTCTGGTAGTCGGTCAGTGGTGGGAGAAAAACCAGCTTTTGTTATATTAGTCTGTTAGTCCCTAGCCGTTTTTCGTGTGGGCGTCCTTTCCTGCCTTTAACTCTTGCCAGCCGGACAGCCGGTTCTTCGATCTGCGACTTTTGGCAAGAGAAGGCTTGGGAGCCGGCACACTACTTGTCTGACTGCGGGTAGGACTTCTAATATAACTCCAGGCGGCCAGTCCCCGGGCCGACTAGTCGAACCCGGTGCCGGACGGAAAAAGTGAATGTAATGACAAGGTCATAAGCATGATACTCTTCATCCATGGATAAAAGATGGCAGTCCCCGAGCTCTCCTCGGGGGCCTATTGTCTCGTACTTAGTACAAAAGTTAGCGTGATACATACTGCATTTCAACTGTAAAATCTTCGGAGGAGGTTGGTGTTCCATGGTCGTTCCGACTCCTTGCCGGAGTCGTCTCTCTTTCGTGCCTTCGGCTTCTGCGCGTCGATCAGGTAGTAGGAGTCGTTGCCTAAAGCTCTGCTGATGACGAAGGGGCCCTCCCAAGGGGCCGAGAGCTTGTGCTGGCCGGCTGTTCGCTGGATTAGCCGGAGCACAAGATCGCCCTCTTGGAAGGATCTTGGCTTGACCTTCCGGCTGTGGTAGCGGCTCAGGCCCTGCTGATAGATGGCGGACCGGCTGAGGGCTAACAGCCGGCCTTCTTCCAGCAGGTCGACGCCGTCTTCCCGTGCTTCCTTGGCCTCCGCTTCCGTGTACATGGTTACCCGAGGCGAGTCGAACTCGATGTCAGTTGGGATGACCGCCTCGGCACCATACACGAGGAAGAAAGGAGTGAAGCCGGTTGACTTGTTTGGGGTAGTGCGCAGACTCCAGAGGACGGCCGGCAGCTCATCGAGCCAATAGCCGGCTGAACGCTCCAGTGGTACGACCAGTCGGGGCTTGATGCCGGAAAGGATGAGGCCGTTGGCTCTCTCGACCTGGCCGTTTGACTGCGGGTGGGCAACGGACGCTAAGTCCAACCAGATGCCTTGCGTCGCGCAGAAACGTGCCAAGGCTCCCTTGGCGAAATTCGTGCCATTGTCGGTGATGATGTTGTGTGGTACGCCGTACCGAGTTGTTATATCTGCGATAAATGTCATGGAAGTCGGCCCATTCAGCTTCTTGATCGGCTTTGCCTCAATCCATTTGGTGAATTTGTCCACGGCGACAAGCAGATGTGTCATGCCACCGCGCGCCGTCTTGAATGGGCCCACCATGTCCAGTCCCCAAACGGTGAAGGGCCAAGTGAGGGGAATGGTCTTGAGTGCTGAAGCCGGCATATGTTGCTTGGAGCTGAAGAGTTGGCATCCTTTGCAATGTTTAACTAACCCCTTGGCGTCATCCAAAGCAGTCGGCTAAAAGAAACCATGGCGGAAGGCTTTGGCGAAGAGTGATCTTGAGGCCGCATGGTGGCCGCATTCTCCTTGGTGGATGTCTCTGAGGATTGCAATGCCCTTCTCTTGCTCGACGCATCGCTGGAGGACTCCAGTGACACTGCGCTTGACGAGCTCTCTATTGACGATTGTGTATGCTCCGGCTCGGCGTTGGACTTGTCTTGCCTCTGTTTCGTCAGCTGGCAGATCTTGGTTTATTAGGAAGTTGAGGATGGACTGAGCCCATGATGGAGCTGCGACTTCTTCTATTGCCAATGCGGCTACTGCGACCAGGACGGGCGGGCTGGGTGGTGAAATGTTGGAGTCGGCCGCCGCCTGTTGTGTTGGTGCAGTCTCCGAGCCGACTACCGCAGTCCCCGAGCCGGGTGTGGCAGTCCCCGGGTCAGGCATAACTACAGAATTCCCCGAGCCGCCTTCTGATGTCCCCTGGCCGACTATCGAAGTCCCCGGTTCACCTCCTTGGTTCTTTGAGCCGGGCCCGGCTGTATCGGGGTCAGGCGGTACGAAGATGGAATCGGACTCTGGAGACGGCTTGATAGACGGCTTGAGGAGGCGTTGTAGAGAGACACCAGTTGGTATTGCTTGCCGAGTGGAGCCTATTCGAGCCAGGGCATCAGCTGGCTCATTGTCGGCTCATGGTATGTGGAGGAACTCGCATCCTTCAAAATACCCACTGATCTGCTGAACGAGGAAGCGATAGCTTGCCATATTTGCGTCCTTGGCATCCCAGTCGCCGGATGATTGCTGGACCACCAAGTCCGAGTCGCCATAACATAGGATCCGGCGAATGCCGAGCTCTTTGGCAAGCCGGAGCCCGTGTATGAGCGCCTCGTACTCGGCCATGTTGTTGGAGGCGGCAAAGTGAATTTGCAGCGTGTATCTGAGCTTGTCGCCTTTGGGAGAGGTGAGGATTACGCCGGCTCCCAAGCCGGTGCGCATCTTGGACCCATCGAAGTGCATGCGCCAATGAGTGGAGTCGGGAGCTGGCGGCAGGTACTGGGTCTCGGCCCAGTCGACGAGGAAGTCGGCCAATGCTTGGGACTTGATGGCGGTGCGAGGCTGGTAGAAGATCGTGTAAGGGGCCAGCTTGATGGCCCATTTCGCCACCCGGCCGGATGCATCCCAGCTGCCTATGATCTCGGCCAGCGGGGCGGTGCATACGACCGTGACGGGATGCTCTTGGAAGTAGGGCTTCAGCTTCTTGGCGGCAAAGTACACGCCATAGCACATCTTCTGGTAGTGCGGGTAGTTCTGCTTCGAGGTAGACAACACCTCGCTCAAATAGTGCACCGGCCTCTGGACCAGCTGGGCTCAGTCCTCTTCTGGGCGTTGGACTACGATGACGGTGCTGACCACCCGGCTGGTTGCGGCAATGTAGAGGAGCATGGGCTCTTTCTCAGTTGGCGCCACCAGGACAGGCGGCGTGGCCAATATCTTCTTCAGCTCGTGAAAAGCTTGGTCGGCTTGGTCATTCCACTCGAAGTGAGTGGCCTTCTTCATGAGGCGGTAGAGGGGGAGAGCTTTCTCTCCGAGCCGGCTGATGAAGCGGTTCAGGGAGGCCAGGCATCCGGTGAACTTCTGGACGTCTCGAAGCTTGGTGGGAACCGCCATTCTCTCAATGGCCTTGATCTTTACTGGGTTGCATTCGATGCCGCGTTCAGAGACCAGGAAGCCTAGGAGCTGGCCGGCTGGCACTCCGAACATGCATTTCTCGGGGTTGAGCTTGATTTGGAACCGGCGTAGGTTCTCAAATGTTTCCTTGAGGTCTTCCAGCAAGGTGCCGCGCTTCTCCGTCTTCACCACAATGTCGTCTACGTAGACGTGGGTGTTTCTGCCGAGCTGCTTGAGGAGCCACTTCTGCATCCAACGCTGAAAAGTGGCACCGGCATTTCTCAAGCCGAATGTCATAGTCAGGTAGCAAAAGGCTCCGAATGGCGTGATGAAGGCGGTCTTCAGGCGGTCTGCCGGATCTAACTTTATCTGGTGGTACCCTGAGTAAGCATCCAAGAAACTCAACAGCTTGCATCCGGCCGTGGAGTCTATCACTTGATCAATCCTTGGCAGGGCAAAGGGATCTTTGGGGCAGGCCTTGTTGAGGCTCATGTAGTCTATGCACATGCGCCACTTGTTATTCTTCTTTAACACGAGGACCGGGTTAGCGAGCCATTCTGGAAAGAAAACTTCCATAATGAAGCCGGACGCCAGAAGCCGGGCTATCTCTTCTCCTACAATCCTTCTCTTCTCCTCCAACAGTCGGCGGAGGGGTTGTTTGACTAGTTTTGCATCTTCTCGGACGTGTAGTTTGTGCTCGGCGAATTCCTTCGGAACACCCGGCATGTCCTTGGGGGACCATGCAAAGATGTCCCGATTCTCACGGAGGAAATCGGCGAGCTCGCCTTCCTATTTGCTGTTTAGGTTCGCCCCGATGACGGCAAACCTCTCTGGGTGCTCGGGGTCAAGAGGTATCTTCTTCGTCTCCTTGGCCGGCTGGAAAGATCCTTGAGCATCATACTCCTTGGGATCAGGGGACAAGGCCGACTGTTTGCCGGCCATGGCCACGACTCGGTCCAACATCTTCTTTTCTTCGGCAATCACAAGGGACTCGGCCAGCCGGCTGCTGGCTGCTGTGCACTCGGAAGATTTCTTGTAATTGTCGGCTATGGTGATGACTCCCTTGGTGCTCGGCATCTTCATCTTGAGGTAAGCATAGTGGGGAACTGCCATGAACCTGGCCAAGGCAGGTCGGCCAAGCAATGCATGGTAGGGGCTCTCCAGGTCCACCACTTCAAACCAGTTCGCTTCTCGGAGGAAATGCTCCTTGTCCCCAAAGAGTACATCAATCTTGATCTTGCCAATGGGGGCGCATGACAGGCCGGGTACAATGCCATGGAACACAGTCCGAGTAGGCATGAGTTGCTTTGCCTTGACGTTCAGCTTCTCCAGGGTGTCATGGTACAGGATGTTGATGCTGCTCCCACCGTCTATCAGCACGCGGGAGAAACGGGCGGCGCGTCTGTCCGTTGCAAGGGTGGCATCCAGAACCAACGCATAAGAGCTGGGAGATGGCATCATCTCTGGGTGGTCGGCCCGGCTCCAGCTGATAGGTTTTTCTGACCAGTGCATGTGCTCGGCGGGGTTGGCAGCGACCATGCTGACTTCCTGGTGCTCTCGGCGTTTGTTGCGCCGGTCTTCGGGCTGGCTTGTAAAAATGACATAGGTGGCATGCTCGTCGGGGAACTCATCGTGCACGGCTTCGACTGCGGGCCGAGCGGTCGGCAGCTGCGGAGCCAGAGGTGGCGGACCGGCAGGCGGAGGCGGCGCAAGCCCTTCGCCTTTGGAGGTTCGGGTGAGCCAGTGGCACTTCCGGGTCGTGTGGTTGGACGGCTTCGCGCCGCTGTGGAACTCGCACGGGGCGTCGAGAGTTTGCTCGTAGGAGAAGGCCGGCTGCCAAGCCGGCCTGCCGCCCTTGGGTTTCTTGGGCGCGGGCCGCCCTTCGAGCCGCTCGTCTTCGACTGTGGCCACCTGCCGACTGGCGAAAGGCGGCACGGGGCCCTTGCGCTTGTGGTCGTTCTGGTGTGGGCATCGGCCGGAGTCCCCAGCCGGCGTCTTGGGCGCCGGGTTGAGTACCTTCCCGGACGCGTCTACCGGAGTTCGGTCTTCATTGAGGAGTCGGCGGTGGCGTACTTGTCCGCTATGACCAGAAGCTCGTCGCGGGTAGTCGGCTCGTCGCAGAGGAGCTTGTGCTTGAGGAGGGTGCCTTCTCGGCACCCGGTAGTGAAGTATTCTATGGCTTGCACCTCGTGCACCCCTTCACAAGATTTGCGGAGCTCGGCCCAACGCGTGAGGTAGTCGCGAGTAGACTCGGCGGGGCCTTGTACGCACAAGGAGAGCTGTCTGGGCTTGGGAGCCCGCTTGTAGGTGCTGGTGAAGTTGCGGACGAAGGCTTCTGTGAAATCTAGCCAGCTGTTGATGCTGTATGGCTTGAGGCTATTGAGCCAAGTCCGCGCCGTGCCTTGCAGCATGAGGGGCACGTACTTCACGGCAACGCGCATGTTGCCGTTTGCTATGCTAACCACCGTGGAGTAGTCGATTAACCAATCTTCCGGCTTCACAGAGCCGTTGTACTTGGGCGTGTCTCTTGGGAGCGAGAACCCTTTGGGGAAAGGCTCGTCGCGGATGCGGGGGCCGAAGCAAGGCGGGCCGACATCGTCTTCTTCCAGCGCCAGGGATCGCGCCAGGCGGTCGATCCGATGGCGGGCGTCGTTCTCGCCGACTCCTTCGCGACGACCTAGCCGGCCGCTGAGAGTCGGATGCGCAACAGGCGGTGGGGTGGGATATCTCTCTCCACGGGGCCGAGGCGGAGGCGGGTTGCCCCGCCACTCCACGGGGCCGAGGCGGAGGTGGGTTGCCCCGCCACTCCACGGCCCGGGGGTGGCCTTCTGCGTCTCGCTCGATGGAGATTCGGGTTCGGCTTCGGCTGGCAGCCGGCTCTTTCTCGCGCCGCGCGCGGGTTTTACCCATAGTCGACGTCTGGGACGTCGCGTCGTGATCTCGGCGCGGGGGAGGGCTTTCCGCGCGAGCATCGGCTTCGTGCCGCTGCGCGGCTGCATCGATTAGCTGCTGGATGCGTCGGGTCATGTGGGGGAGTTCTTCGGCCCCCAGTCCGTCTAGCTCGTCTACGGCCGCCTGGGCGGCGCGCAGGTTCTCGAGTGGAGTTGCGTAGACTAGGCGGTCGACTCCTAACGTGTCGGCGACGACAGCGCCGCGCTGTCTGACAGTGCCGGCCCGGCTGGGCCCGCCTGGGGGCGGCGTGCCAAAGGAGGCGCGGTCGGCTTCGCGTCGGTGGGCCTCAGTGAGGCGTCTCATGGAAACCAACTTCCGGCCCTCCGCGAGGAGGGCGAGGCAGCGAGCCTCCAGTGCTTCAGCGTCGGCATTGGCCGGGAGGGGGATGGACAAGTCATGGATCGCCGTGTGCGGGGTATCGCGGGCGCTCTCGTCAGAAGCGCCGCCGTGGCCGATGACCATCACCTCGGTGGTGACAGCGTCGCCGCCATCGGCCCGGGGAAGCGGGTTGTTGTAGATCGTGACGTCGGTGGGGAAAGTGTCGAGTGAGGCCGTGTCGGAGTCGACAGCCAACCGACTCCAAGTCCACAATAGACTCGTCGGAGACGTGGAGCTGGCCGAGGAGGTTGACGAGGTGGTCGGTGCCCGCGTTGGAGGCGAGCTCGTCGGAGATGAGGGTCTTATCAAGGAGATCGGCGAGGCCGCTCGCTGCGCAGACGTTGGTGACGCCTTGCAGCGTGTCGTGGCAAGCATCGTCGGGCATGCCGGGCTGGCTACACTCGCGGGGGAGGAAGAGGGTTCCCGTCCAGAACAGGTCTCCGGACGACGGTGCACCTGGCCCCACGGTGGGCGCCAAATGTCGGGTGGTAGGTGCGACATATGACAACGGGTGGCTTATCATTGTGGGAGCCAATAAGACGTCGCCAGTGCCTGGAAGCGGGATGAGGCGAAGACATGCACGCCGGCTAATCTTACCCAGCTTCGGGGCTCTCCGTGGAGATAACACCCCTACTGCTGCTCTGCGGGGTCTCCGCATGATCACTAGATGAACAAGTAGCTACACGATGCTCCGTGAGCTGTTTGGCGAGAGGAGGAAGAAGGGCACTGCTCGCTCTCTTCTCCTCCCTATGTGGTGTCTAAAACTAGCAGGGATCAACCCTTTGCATGGGTGTCCCGGGGGGTTTATATAGGCCTACCCCCCGAGGATACAATGGTAATCCGGCTGGGCGTGGGGCCCAGCCGTCTGTGTCTACACTCGCCGGCTTCTGCGCTGGCTGCTGGGGCCCGCCGGCTGGTGGGTCCCGCCGACTGCCGTCTCCTTGGTCGACAGGCAGGCCCCACTTTCCAGGGCCTTGTCGGCGGCTGGTTACTCTTGCTCAATCCTGGTGACAAGGGCTTTGCCGAGGTGGGCGTGGCTACAGTGCCGCCGTCCGGCGGGTGATCGTTGTAGCCTCACCGCGTCTTGTCTCCTTAATGGGGCGTCTCCTTCGAGGGAGGTGGCAAGCCGGCTGTGGGGAGCCGGCTCTATCTTGGGCCGACTGGGGGAGGCCTGGCCGCCTTCGGGTGTCTCTCTGCCTGAAGGGGCCCACTGCCCGTGGGCCGCGCTGGCAGCCTGTCGTGGATGACATCAGGGTCAACGTGGCAACATTGCCGCGCCGGACGAGTCATGGCCACCCGTACGGCGCACTGTGCCAGGCGTGCTCCGGGATTCGGGGGTGGCAGGCTTTACTGTAGCCACGCCCCATCACATCGCCGTTATGTGGATGCAGACTTCGAGGGTACGATCTTGACCGCTTTGTGGGAGCCGGCTTCTTGGAGTCGGCCTTCTCGTGGCCGGCTTCTCGGAGCCGGCCCTCCCGCGGCTTTCTTCATGAGGGATAAAGTCGGGTTGCCTTCCTATAGCCGGCCTGGGAGACAACCGGCAAGGGGAAGGCGGCCCCATGTCTTAGATTCTTGAGGGCCAGATCGACTCGTAATTTTTTTAGAAGGGCCAGGGGGAGCCGGCTAGGCTACCCATGGTTATTTACTCCGACAACCACCATGTACTTTTTGTCGAAACAACATGTATACCTCCACCGAGGCATAAACCAGGATAACTTTTCGAGTGGCATTTCCTCTATAATAGTAGGTGATGTTGGACCAGCCGACGAACCCTAGCTACTATAAATGGGGAGCTAGGGAGTAATCGCATAAAAGAAAACCCGCATGCCGCGACCTCGGGAGCTGGACCAGTACAAGAAGTTATACCTCAGGTGGGCGAGATGTCGCTTAGGCGGGCGGGATCTGCCCACACGACGGCAGCGAACAAGGGCGCGGAGGACCTTCATCCGCGCCAGCGCCGGCTCCGAGAGGACGGTGCGCATCGACTTCCTCCATTGCCGACGGCGACAACGTCAATGCTGCACCTCCTCACCTCCCGCAGCGGACGGGATTTGTCCAGATATATGACCACCGCTGAGGAGAGAGATAGAGTGGACACTGTCATATTGTTTTGATATGGAGAGGGTGAGAGAGCGAGAAGCGAGAAACCCTATCAAACAAGAGGCTATATATAGAATGGAGTAAAAAAATCTCTCCATAGCAGTGGTTTTAAATAGAATACACGCGTTCTCGGAAAAAAGAAACTAAAATTGGTACACAATTTTATTTAACATACCAAGAAAGAAAACTTGATCAAAAACACGCCCCCACTTCCAGGTCGCGAGGGTCGTCGCGCACACACACGGACATAGACATGCATATTCGTGTTTATGTAAAATTCCATCTCCATCTCCATCTCCAATCATATTTGTCCAACTCGCACATTATTTACGTTGTTAATTATATGCGCATCAATATTAACGTGCAGCATCTCTTGTTTGCGGGCGTCCGGACCGCTGTCATGCCCGCTCCTGACCAACCCAAACCCTCTTCATCACCCGCGCGTGCTTCCCACCCAAAACGGTCAGTGCCGCATTCATGCCCGGCCAGAGCGGACGCGACCTCTCACTGGCACCGGCATTGAAGTGGCGCGCCGGCCGAGAGAGCGTCGCCCGTGTCGCTTCCCGGTGCACGCAATTGCTCCGCGTTCAGAGGTCGCAATAGCCGGCCACAACATGCATGTAAAAAGTTCTTGGGAGTCCGTGCTACAGCTAGCTGTCCTTCCCCAACTCATCAATCTCTTCCAGTAGTGCTAGTACTCCATGGCATGATCCATTGACAAGCAAGTGGGAAAGTTATCGTATACTCAGTTTGCGGTGAGTGGCATGCCGAGCGACCGTGTGGGGTGGAGCCGTGGAGGAGGGTGAGACACGAACATGACATACATGATTTAAACGTTGGTTTTGCTCGATGGTGCGATCCAACAAAACAAAACGTTGATTCTCTCCGTTTCCATTTTTTCTCCGAAAAAATGGAAAATTTCCACTCCATTTTCGTTCCTACTCCAAGGTTGTCCCGTTACAACATTCCATCAAATACAAAGGAAAACTATCACGCATGCTGATGCATCTCAATGATTCACATATCATAGCCAATATTTACTTCACAACTAAAGACAAAAGTTGTGAGAGTGTGTACAAAAGAAAAACTATTGATGGGGTCACTACGACTTAAACCCTAAACCCTAAACAGGATCTAATTTCCTGGCTAGGTAGAACCTGTCGAAGGAAATACGGCTGGCACCCTCGGATCATATGATGCTTTTGTGCAGTTACACTAAAATCGAGCTGAGCATCCCTGATGGCAAAGATATTGAAGAAGTGTGATTAGAATAATAGTACTGGCACTAGTTCATGAGACATAAACTCATCACAAATAGAAGCCGGTAGAAGTAGAGAAAGATGACATGGAGATGGAGCTACGTGGGGAGCTGCGGCAGTGGAGCAAGCCGGCTCCAAAAGGAAGATGTACTTGGGATGTCGGGCTGTAGCTAGAAGGGTGGTTGGGAGGCAGCATCAGCCCGTACCATGGGGACCCCCAATTGGGATGCACCAACCATGGGTTTTCTCCCTCGCCGATGTCAACCGCATCTACGCAGAACATCGTTCCCTTCCCCCAGCGGCGGGATTAGGCCGGATCTGTGACCGGGGGTGTGGCCACCGTTGTTCTATGCTTGTGAAGAGAGCAACCCAAGCAAGCAGGCTTGTAGCTCAGGCTCCTGCTAGTGTATATATAGTGGTTTTCTTTTTCTCTCCATATCAACCATTTTATATTGCGTATGTGTCATTGAAGAGTGAAATGATGGTTGCTTCTTCCGACTAACTTACTGTGTGATTTCACTGCTCCTTAGTGGCCCCTACACGTACTCCCCCTACGTGTATAACTATTCCTGGGTCTCACTTGTACTTATCTCTATTTTCTTGCATGAAACATAGACAGGATGCGCATAGAGGAATTTTGTTACTGCTCGTTGTTACGTAGTACTATTAGTACCTACTCCCTCCTTCCGGTTCACTACTGGTACTCCCTCTGTCCTGGCTTATTGGTCCCCTTTGTACTCAATTCATGGGCTCGTTTTCCTCAAGAAATTGTCTTTACCAATGTATTAATATCATGAATGCATGCGTGAACAACGAATGATTAAACCTTGCATGCAACGTTTTGACAAAGCATAAACTTATGAACATGTGAGTGTGAGGGGCTACAACCTCATGCATGCATGCAACAGTCACACGTACACATGGATGCAAAAATGTACACGACGCCCTAATGCATGCATGTCCGAGCACATGACGGAACACACACAGTCATGCTCAAGTGCTCAACCTACATGTGATTGCACACACATACTCAGCCGGGGTGAGCTAGTGACTGTATAAACATCGGAAAATGTATATATTGAGCGCAATGAGCATATTATGAAGTCCACTAACCATATTTTTACAAATATACAGTGACAGACAGTGTATTTATCTCGTTTGAAATTAAGCCATATTAACCGGAAAGGAGGCATTATGGACAAGCATTACTTTGCTGTGTCCCGTCAACTTGCTGAACGAGGAGAAGCTTGCAGTACAGGACAAGCTTGTGCGCGGTGGTTCACAGGACAAGGAGAAACTTTTGACTAATGCAAGCTCTCCCTCACTCAGGCGGTGGACTTGCAACAGTTAATTCGCTGTCAGATTGCTAGAAGCATATATACACTGTACGAGTACCATTATTGTTCGACTTCCCGAAGAGGCGAACAGCCAAGCGCAAAGTTTACTAGTACTACTACTACTATAGAGGTATGTACTACTACTAGGAACCGGATGGAGGAGCGTCTGCGCTCTTATTTTATTTTACAATATGATAAAGCAATCTTCAACACATTTGGTTCTCTTTGAGGGTTCTCGCATGTCATAATGGAAGTTGATTGCATGGAACACTCGCCATAATTCTCACTTAATTCTGGCTTATATCATGTTACAAATAGGAGCACTCAGTAATATTTTCTATTTTTTTGTTATTCAGCATGTAAACAGGTCAGCAAACCTTGCGGCGCATCTTTGTGTGAATCGTGCTTGCTGCACTTTGAATGTGACCAAGAGCTGGCTTGATGAAACACCTCGCTTCCTTCTTATTTTTTTGCGGGGTACCTCGCTTCCTAGTGATCAGTCTCTTGGTTGATCATCCTAAGAATGCTTATATATGAATAAAGCTCTTCATTTACCCGCAAAAAAGATTAAGTCATATTAACCGGAAAGGAGGGAGTATGGACTAGCACTACTTTTTGGTGTGTCCCATCAACTTGCAGAACGAGGAGAAGCTTGCAGGACAAGGTGAAGCTCTCTTACGCCCACTCTGTCTACCTCAAGCCAGGTGCCTCGCAGGACGAGGAGAATCTTTTGACTAATGCAACCTACACTCACCCAGCCGGTGGACATGCAGTAGTTCATTCGGTGTCAGATTGCCAGAGGCATACACTGTAGTACCCAACATGCGGATTACCATCATTGTTCGACTTCACGAAGAGGCGAAGAGCCAAGCGCAAGGTTTAGTAGTACAAGTAGTACTACTACTAGAACCACATGGTGGAGCGTCTGTACTCTTTTTTTTAATCTCTGATAAAGTACACATTTATCCAGGAGAAGGGCGGAAAACGGCAGCCCAATAGTAGTATTAAAAAACATCAAACATGTAATGATGATATCGATCAACCATGCTCGAATATATCTTGGCCTCCATGCAATCTCGTCTATGTGTTCTCGCTCCTCGTCTCTCTCAAGGAATGGTGGGTTGGCCATTTTTCTGTCAATTGAGATCGGTTTGCTCACACTCCAATCCCACATGTCAGTGATATGCCAAGAGGAAGTGCGTTGACCGACTGGCCATACGCATAATTGGTTTTGCACCTTCATACTACTACTCCATCCGTCACAGTTTTAAGGGTGCACTTCACTCTGATGCATTTCTCTTCATGCATTTCCACCACCAGAGAGACTTTAGACGTGTTTGGTTTAATGCTCAATTAATTTGGGCATGGTAACCGCAATCAAGTCCACAATTTTTCTCGATGTACTACGTGTGTACACGGAGTGGAGTAAGTGCATGCATGTGTGTACCCGAGGTGGAAGCACTGCATGCATGTGTGTACGCATTATTTCCTCTAGTAATAGACGCCGTGCTATAACTACCAATGCTATTTTTTAGGCCGATCGCTAGTCGCCTTGGTCCCAAAGATTGTTTTTTTGAAGTGCACTCTATAAACAGTGACGGAGGGAGTAGTATGAGTGGATTTAAAGAAGAGTGTATTGATGGTTGCTTCTTCTGAGCAACTTACAATGGGAAAGGTGGGGCTTATGATTTGACTGCTCATTACTCACTATTAGTGCAGCGCAACGACCAGGCTGATTCTCCCATGCGGTTGTGCACTACTCCCTCTGTTTTTAAATATACTACGGAGTATTTGTCTTTCTAGAGATTTCAGCGAGTGACTACGGGGCTGTTTGGTTTAAGACTAAGTTTGCCTAAGGTTGCCACACCTAAGGTTAGGCAAGTTTGACCAACTTGGGTGGGTGTTTGGTTCAAGCCACACCTTAGGAGAGCTACACTAGGGTCCCACATCACATACACTCAAAAAGTGTGGCAAGATTCCCTTAGGCTTGCCAACTTGTGGCTCTCATTTTGAAGAACTAAACTTAGGCAAGTGTGGCAACATTGTATGGCAAAGTGTGGCATGGTTAGGCCTAGAACCAAACAGCCCCTACATACGAAGCAAAATGAGTGAATCTACACTCTAAAATATGTCCATTTGAAATTTGTAAAAAGATAAATATTTAGGAACAGAGGAAGTATAGTTTTGTGCATGGCACATGGACCCGGATGCGGAAGAGGCTTCTAGCAATGCTATCAAGATTCCAGCATTTGTTTACATAATTGACGTACTATACAAATAATTTTCTAGCGACATGAAATTGTATAATGCTCTGAGCTTTCAGCTTTTGTTTCGTGTGTCTTGCCATCCATGCTCTTTCGAAAACAATAAAAAAACTAACTTCCTTGCTAATGCATCTCAATGATTTGCAGATCAGAGCTAATATTTACATCACAACTTAAGGCAAAGTTGTGAGAAGGTGTTAAAATTAAATTGATCCATGCTTTCATTGGCAGCAACGCCCCCCAGCTCTGTCTAAATCAACAAGGCATGTTGGGAAAAGAGTAGCTGTCTAGAGCATGCAACATTCCGATCATTTTGTGCAGTTCCACTAAAATAGAGTTGAGCGTCCCTGTTCCAAAGATATTAAGTGTGATTACAATAATAGAGGACTGGTAATGAAACAATAAACACACAAATAGAAGTCTATCACCTTTGCAGTCTCTCTTAAGACTAACTAGTTGGATAAGATAAAGCAAATAGTTGGAGAAGATCAGACTCGGAGTTGGATGATGAGGATAGAGCAAAACCAATCTCATTTGTGCAGTCGCACTGAAATGTAGAGACGTTGCCCGTGTGACATTTTAGTACAACTGCACAAAACACTCTTAAGAAAAAAAGTGATTTGTGCAATTCACCAAAAGGTTGCAATAGCAATGAGGTGAAATGGATAGCCCTGTTTGCAAAAAAGAGGTGGAAAGGAAACAATTACTGGCCAATAACAGTTGATGACACATACGACGACAAAAAAGAATCATATTCCTTGTCCTAAGGGAAGATAACAACACAGTTGTGTTTGTCTAAAACGGTGTGAGGACGAGATTGCAATATGGAAAGTACGTCGAACGAGCTACATTTTGGGCAAAGAACTATGGAAGATCCACATGCAAGATTTTCCACATGCAGCGACGTGGGAAGACGGGCAGTGGAGCAAGGCCGGAGGGGATACCTGGGGGTCGTCGGGATGTAACTAGGAGAGCGGCGGCCGGCGGGATATGCCCATACTGCGGCAGCAAGCAGGTGGTGTAGACCCTGTCGCGCTGGAGCTTGGTCAGAGAGAATGGCGGGTACCACAGATCGGGACGTGCTGCCTCAGCTCCGTCGAACGGAGAAACGATGCACATCCTCCCTTTCCGCCGGCGGACGGGATGCGGCCAGATTAGTGACCAACGGTGAGAGAGAGAGAGAGGCAATCGCCGCCTTGTGTGAGATACTCTGAAGAGAGACAAACCCCAGCAGGCAGGCTCCATTGTATATAGTGGAGCGGACTACCTTTTACTCCATAAAAATCGTTTTATATTATGTGTATGTGCCATTGAGCGATATAACTTTATTTAAAAATAACGCGCCAATGCATCAAGTAGAACTTTGTTTCGTGCACGCGTGGTACACGACCTCCGTAGGTAAACAACCACTACACGCGTTCAAATTAGCACGTGGGCTGCCATTTCGTACAGAAATGAGCTCCACGGTGTACCCGCACGGGTGTGGCTGGGCACGAAGCATGAGTATGTGCACCTATTCTCTTCGTGTATGTACACCACCTACGTGGGGTTGTGTTAGAGAGATACAAACGTAGGAAGATATAGTGTGTGGGTTCGTGAGTGTTTTGGGGGGGGGGTTTGAGAAATAGACAAGCAATATATGTGGATGATATTTCAATCAAAAGATGTAACATATGCAATGTGTGTGAAATAGAGTCCTGGATATATCATATATATAGAGGGGGCGATCCACGAGAAGAGAGTGGAGGTATCATCGGCTTGATGTATCCATAGAATTGAAGAGAGGGATGATGTGTGTGTGTGCAATCGCGTGATCAATAAAGAGTGACATCGATTTTGTGTGTGCCGATGTCAAAGATATAGGGTGGCTGGCCTACTGGAATGTGAGAGGGGACAGGTGCAGTTTGTCACTATGGCATGGATACCTAACTACAGCGCTCGACTATCGGTGTGTGGTGGGGGTGGGGGATACCTAATTAACTATAGAGGTACAATGGCTGGTATATGTGTGGAGGAGGAGAGATACCTACCTTATGTATTGAGGGAGATCGATCGGCATCCATGCATATGTGTAGGAGAGGAATAAGGTTGGGAGAGAGATAGAGCTAGAGTGTCGGAGGGGTTGGTGGTGGAGTTGCTTCTAACAAATGGTGGGAGAGGCTTGCTAGACAAACAGAGGGCACGCCTACAATATCAATAAGAGAGGGGATGGTTGCTTGTCTGTGCACGTGCGCGTGAGAGATGGGTCAGGAGGCATGCATGAATGATGAGGGGGGACGATATCGCTGTGGTAAGCAGACGTAACTCCATAGGAAGATCAATCTGAAGGAAATATGCCCTAGAGGCAATAATAAAGTTATTATTTATTTCCTTATATCATGATAAAAGTTTATTATTCATGCTAGAATTGTATTAACCAGAAACATAATACATGTGTGAATACATAGACAAATAGAGTGTCACTAGTATGCCTCTACTTGACTAGCTCGTTAATCAAAGATGGTTATGTTGCGCCTTGTTATATCCCGAAAATTCATATATCGTGGTCCCAAAACTCGCGCCTTCACAACCCGCGCCTTGCTATCCCGAAATTACAACATGCGCGAAAACTCCCTCCAGCTGCCAAATCCCGACCCACGAAATCCCCCTTCTAACCCTGAGTCGAAAGGGCCGCTGGTTCAAATCGGTGGGGGTACTTTTGTAACACATCCTACATTTTGCACAAGCGCGTCCCTAGGTCATGGTTTCCCTCTCCCATCGCCTCCTTTTCGCCATTCAAAATCCCAAGCCACCATAACCTCTCCGCTCCAGCCGCGAAACCCCACCCTCTTCCGTCCGCCACCTCACCGCTGCCCAGCCAGAGCCTCTTCCCCGACGACATCGTCCACCGCAACAGCTCGACGTCCCTCATCCACCTCCCTGGATGAGGATCCGTCGTCCATCTCGTCGTCCCGCCGGTTCAGCCGCCCCGTCCTCCACCTCCAAGGAGCTGCTCGGACGATCACCTCGTCTATCGTGGCCGCTCCATCCCACAGCGCCGCCTTAACCTACTCCACCAAAACCGCAACATCCTCACCGACTCCTCGCACGAAGCCGAGGCCTACTCGGCGCCACCAAAGAGGTTGTACACTCATCGCATCGCACCTTCTCCTTAACTCGACCTCCCAGCACGGACGATGCTCCATCTTGCACCCCCATGGCACGGCTACCTTGAAGCCGGCGCCACGGGCGACATCTCCACGGTGACTCTCCCCAAGTGCGAGGCCCCTTCGGCGATGGCGGCCATACTAGCCGGATCTGCTGCTGCTACTCCGGCTCTCACTCGCTCGCGCTACTGCTGCTGCTCCGGCTCTCGCTCGCACTGCTGTTGCTCTCCCCCTCGCTCGTGCTGCTGCTCTGCTCCGATTTAGCTACACTTCAGTCGACTGAATCGACTTTTGGGTCAGTCGATTTTCAGGGGGTGGGGGGACTCATCGGAGTTAAGGAAGAACCACCCACAATTGGGAGGGGGGCTTGCCGGAGTTAAGGAAGAACCACCCGCAGCGGGGAAGGGGGCTCACCGGAGTTAAGGAAGAACCACCCGCGGCGGGGAGGGGGGCTCGTCGGAGAGGTACCCCACTATCTATCTTATGGTTCGGGTGGGGCGGTGGTCGCCGGCGGTGGGGGCGCGGTGGTGGGGCGGTGGCGTGGGAATCACTGGATAAAAAGCTCGGCGGGGGGAGGCGGCTAGAGGGCTGGCCGGGGCGGCGGCGCACCAGCGGTGGGGTGTGGTTTTGGGGTGGCGAGGTGGTGCGGGAGCGCCGGCGGCCGCGGTCGGTGGGGGCCGGCGGTTTGGCCGGTGGTGGCTGGCGGCTCGGGGGTGTAGGTTGAAGATGAACCACAGGCCCTCCCTAAACTACATGTGAAGTGCCTCTCTGCTACCATTGCGTTCAGTTTCGACAGTAACATTCATATTCGACAGTAAATTTCACTTTCGATAATTAAGTTCAGAGTCAACAGTTTTTACCTCATTTGTTGTAGTCCGGTGGTTTTTAGTGATGTAAATTTTACATCTATCAATTTTTGGTAATGTATTTTACATCATCTATTGGAGATGCTATTAGAATCTCACTTGAGATTAACGATGTCTGTCTTGTGGTGCTTCAGCCTCGACGTCTTACGGCTCGCCGGAGCTGCTCCAACGACGAAACTATCCATCACAACAAAGCAGTGCCTGGACCCCGTCTATAGATTCCTCAGATCTTCCTCCACACCTCCGGCAGCCACCTCTGCCTCAACTTCTTCAGTGACCAACCCGATGATGCTGAGGTCGACACGGCTACGGCAAAGAGGTTGTACACTTGTCGCATCACTTATTACTCTACATTGATGTCGATCCATTAGGGCTATTTTGGTTCAACGGGAAAACATAGCAATAGGAAATTTTCCTATGGCACTCTACTATTCAATTATTCATGCATTTTGTTGAAAGGAATGGAGCAAAACATCCACTTGGACCTACTTTTCAAAATCCTATGCATGAAAACAAGATCAAGTGCATTAGTGGCAGAATAACATTCTAATTGTACACGCTTTCATATGGTTTCACTTTATTTTGTCCATGTTTCTTTGTATTCCTCTGCTCTTCCAATTCCTGTGAACCAAACACCCAAGTTGAAAAAAATATTGTGTTCACAAATGCTTTGTTTCCCATGTGCATTCATATCCTATTCCGGTGTTTTTCCTATCCCTGCGTTTTTAGAATCATGCAAGCCAAATGAGCCCTTATAGAATTACTTCAGTTATAGGTAGGTGTCGAAGAAAAATTTATGTGGTTTGTCCTGCTCCTGTCGCGATGTCGTCCACCTCACCTGAGCTGCTGCATCGACAGAAGCATCCAGCAAACTAGACATCACGACTACTGACCGTCTTTTGCTGCCTCATATCTCCTTCCCTGCCGCCGGCACCCACCGCAACGGCATCACCATCATCGACTTAGCAGATGAACCTGAGGAGTACATGGGTCCACAAGAGAGGTCGCACTCTTTTGTTTCTGCTTATGTTATGCATTGCTTAATATTACCTGCTACTTTATCGTCCTATTCACCTCTTAGACTCCAAGTCAGGTCCAAATTGATGTTCAAACTTGAGTTCTAAATTAGTTGTGGGGCACATATTGAGGCAGCAATGAATAGTATCTCTGTCTAATATCTGGTTCACCTAGGGTATGCCTATGTTATTCATCTTGGGTGGGAAACAAATAGTAAAGCAATCATCATCTGTTTTTTTATTAAATTAAAGCAATCATCAGCCTGCTATCATTATTTTTGGATCCGTCCACTGGTTGTTACCATTACTCTAGATTTCTGCATGCTCTCTGATCCTTACATAATCTCACTATATTTTTTTGTATGCATGTCAGATCTTGTACACAGTGATGCTGGACATGTAGAGAAAAAGAGAAGAGTTTTGCGAGGCAATACAATGTCATGCAGACATCGCTCCATGGTGGGTTAAATGGCAAACCCTCCCCCTCCCCCCTCTCCAGATTGTAATCTGGAGGAAGATATCTGTTCTGAGGCAGATTCAGACGCAGTTGACCACTCCTATTTACCCCCCCCCCCCCCCCCAGGTGTTTTTTCTAACTTGGCATGATTATGTTAGTCATATCATGCATGCCTTGCAGTGCCTACTTTTGACATCATATATGTCATCTGCTTAGTTTAGACATGTCCTGTAATGCCACTTGTTTAGTTTCAATATCATATATGGCAATTATGCAGTCTCATGTCTTTTAGCCAGCCATAATATATGTGAAATGTGCAATGCCATCCTGTTTAACCAGGCATCATATATTTGAATGATATCTTGCCCATCCTTTTCTTCATTACATTTCCATTTGTCGACAATGTTTGTACATTAAACTACTCTTCTTGTGAATCAGCCATTTGAGTGGGTGATGGAAAAATCTGGAGTGAAAACAAGGCCTTCGGAGCAGACAGTGCTAGCTATCGAAGCAGATCTCTTGATGGGCCCCGATAGCTCCTCAGAGATGGATTCAGAGACAGATGACCAGTCCTATTCCCCCACTGAGGTGTATGCTCTAACTTGGCACGGTTATACTACTCATATCATGCATATGGTATCTTGCAATGCATAGTTTAGATATCATATACACAATATTCAACACCATGTTCTTAGTTCAGACATCATATATGCGAATGCCCTCTACATAGCATATAAATCACATATGTGAATTAAATCATGCGATCCTGATTAACATGTATGTGAATTATGTCATGCGATCCTATTTAGTTAGTCATCATATCTTTGAATTATGTTGTGCTATGCTATCCAGTTTAGATAGACATCATATATGTGAAATCATGTCATGCTATCCGTTTTAGTTAAACAATATACATGTCAACTATTTCATGTCCTCTTTTTCCCACATTATCTATTGCATATGTCTCTCATACAATGTCTGTACATTCAACTATGTTTCCTGTTTATCAGCCATTTGAATTGGAGCGGGTGATGGTCGTATCTAGCACAGTAAAAACACGGTCTTCAAATATAAACAGTGCTACCTTTTGGTGGAGATAGCACCCCGGTTGTACATGCACGAGAACCAGCCCTACCACACATAACCCAGACTCTCATAGATTTTACTCCTACTGTGATGGACAGAGAACTAGCTTCATCCAATCTAACCCCAACCCAAGCAGACAGTAACCCAGTTCCTATTGACACAGCACCATCTCCACCACAGAGCTCCCAAACAAGAGCAATTAGTAAGGCAGCTCCAGTACCCAAAGCACCAGTACTACCACGGCGAACCCCAACTCCACCAGTTAGTACACCTATTCCTGTGGAGGAAGCACAACGAGTCGTTCATAGTTTAGCATCTATCGCATTTGATGTTGTTAAATCCTATGTGTGTATCTTCCCACCATGGAAATATTATACTGAAGATGAAGGAAAATGCCAGTTGCAGATGTTTGTCCAGGAGTTATGTGTAAGTAATGTTATTCATTGCAATTACTTTGCTTTGTCCCATACATTCTACCTCCATGATGGTTATAATACAACAAATTTTCCCATTTTTCTCTATAGAGAAGGATCGATTTGGAAACTCAGGATGAGGTAACCTGTGCTAATACCTCTGCTATCTTCAAGAATGCTTGGTGGCAATATCGGAATTACCTGAAGAAAACGTACTTCACTGGCAAAGAAACTCATCAAATTCCCTTACATTCTCCTGAGACACATTTATTGGACATGACTGGGAATGCCTTGTTCTGTACTGGTCCGGAACCAAGAATGTGGTAAGGTGTATGAGCTCATTTTATTTTAGGTACTATATGCTTGTGTCTTACTGTACTCTGTTCATGTAGAACAAGTGCTTAAACCTGAAGAACAATTGTTCTCATTTAAGATTCCATTGCTATCGTGCATACTGCTTTGCTCTTGTATCACTTTATTTGCTCATACAAACTTATTTTTAAATTGAACGATCCAATGGAAACTCCAATGGCACAACATGTATGTTTACGCATGTTTCTTTAACAGGTTTGCTCTTATAAATAGCTCTATTGATTTCAATTTCAATTGTGTATACAGTTGACTTCTCATGTCATGCACATTACTAGCATCACAATAGAGCCAATAGTGTTATTGTACATGTACACTTGTGGTACCCATATGAAATCTTGTTGTGCCATGTAGTTTCCCACACTTTGTATTCTTTCAGTGCTGCTTTCTCTTGAACTGATATGATTTGAACCGTGTCTCTATTTTGATTTGGCAAGACAATGCAGTGACCATAGGACATAGATATATGTTTGTTTGATGCTTTTATAATGTACTACTTGGCAATAGAAGACTTGGTAGTTTAATCTTGTCCACCTTACTAATGAACTAGTTCACCGAAATGAGTTTCATATACTAGTACATGCTAAACCTGTTATGTGTCTGGTTGTTTCTTCTTTTAGAATGCTGACAGAATATTGGGGAAGAGTGCCTTATTAAGCAATGGTAAAGGAGGTAAGGCAGATAAGGTTCAAGATAGTGAGACATCCTTGTTGGTCTCCAACAAAGCTGATAAAACAGCTAAGAAAAACTATATTGAAGACAGTGAGACAACTCCAAAGTCCTTTCTTCGTTTACTATTCGAGTTACTGGCCACTACCGCTTGCACAAGATATTCAAACTCACTGTCTGAATCAGTTTGGTTTCTCGAGTCTCAACTACAAGCTGAAAGACATCGATCAGCTGTGCTGCGAGAAGAAGCGGAAGGACTGCGGAAGTCGCTGGAGCATTCACATGCATATTTTCTGGTGCAACAGTAAGCGTTGGAGGATTTTAGCGCCAAACAAGACAAAGCTAATAACCTTGCTAAGCTTATTGCCGGCATGGTGGATACCCAGGATAACGTCTCTTGGGCTCTTCTGAAGTTGTTTCAGTTATGGACTTATTTTGATGCCACGTTTATTTGCACTGGTGGCTAATTTTGACGGCCAGTGTATGTAATATGCTGCTTTGTTCCCTATATTTGCACTGGTGGCGAACTTTGATGCCCAGTGGATGTAATATGTGTAATAGTTGTAATAGGCTAGCGTTAGTTGCTTGCTTATTTATTTCCTTATTGTCTTATTTAGTTGTTTGCCTGTAGTCACTGCAGTTCTTTTTCCACGTTTTTCTAGTGGCCACAATAACCTATTTTTGGTAACTAGGCCACAATAATCATGGCAACACATGGATTGTTGTAACCATGGGCCTCCTGCAAGTCGTAGGATCCATGTGCCTTCTACGGGCCATAGGATCCATGGACTTTCTACGGGCCGTATGATCCATGGGCCTTCTACGGGGCGTATAATCATTTCACCAAATATGGGTTGTACTATTCATGGACCATAACGGGCCGTTAATAGACCGTGCTTCATAATGCTATGAAAACAGCCCAATGGGTTAACGGGCCACAAACGGGCCGAATGTAACCACAGGCTGAATTTGGCCCACAAATGGAACAGGCCTGTAACAGACCGTAACTTACCGCATTCTAGAAATGAGCCCAAAAAAAAATTGGCCCTTAGAAGGCTGAAAGTTAACACGGGCTGAAAACGGCCAACGGGATAATGGGCCGTTAATGGGTATAAAGCGATACACTGTTCAGTATGGGCAGTTTCATCTTGGGCCTTTAATGGGCCCAGAGTTACCAAGGGCCTCATATGGGTCGAAAGACATCATGGGCCATACATGGGCTGGAAGTTACAATGGGCTGGAATCATATTGGACAGCCGAGATGAAGCTACTAGGCTCAATTCCGATAGGCCATAACGGGCCGGGAGTTAGCGGGTCGTAAATGGGCTATATACAAACAGGCCATTAAGCTTTCTGTGGGCCAGCCCGTTACCTTTTGACCAAGTCAAACTGGCCGGCCTTTTCACCGGAATGGGCCTCTGTTGGTCCGTGCCACGTGTCAGTCCTGTCCAATGAGTGGATAACATCTATCCCAACGGTGAGCCAACATGTGTTTCCTCTGGCCAATGAGAATTTTACACGTGGAAAATCCCCAATGGTCCGGGCTGTTAACGGGTTATCGAATCCAAAACCGGACCCGATAGCTTAACGATGACCTGTTATGGTGGATGCCACGTGTCGATTACCCTTGACGAAAACACTTCCATGAAGCGCGAATTATCGTCATGGAAGTGGACACTTTTGTGATGATAATTTGGTAATGTCATGGAACACTTCTACGACAGCACAGGTATGACTATCTTGATTCTGTCATAAAATCGTCATGGATGTACATGCATGACAGAAAACGTGACCTACTGTGACAAACACGCATCATCACGGAAGTGTATTTTTTGTAGTGGGGAGCGGCGTACTGGAGCTGCTGGCGTTGCAGATCGAGCCGCCCCGCTTCGGATCCACCTGCCACCTCGCCGGAGACGAGCACCACCGCGGATCCGACCGGAACGGGACCGGATCATGCACCCGCGCTCGGGTCACGAAGCTTGCTGCGTCCATCCCCGTCGGTGACGCCGCACACAAATCGTTAGAGCCCCAAGCAACACCGACTCATGAGACTGATGCGGTGGTCAGCGGGCGATGCGGCGTGGGGAGGGGGAGGGCGAGAGGTGGTGAATGAGTGGAGAGGAGAGGAGAGAGTGCTGGGGATAAGGTAATTTTTTTTGATAATTAGTTTTTTTAGGTGGGGGTAAGCTTGGGTGCTGGTTGGGCCGTGGTGGATAGTTAATTCATATAGATATTTAAAGTATATATATACCTCACTAAAACAATAGAAGTGTATATATATTAAACATGGTTCATAAAAATAAATGTTTTTGTACTTATTACATATATTGAGGGTATCACAAAAAAATTGAGAGAAGAAAACGAATATACTTGGTTTATGTTGGTTTGCTTGCTTGTTTTTATCTTTTGTTAGACAATTTTTCATAGCCTATATAAATAATTTAAAATGAGTTGAGAAATTTCAGATGCATACTTATTTATATATGAACATTATAGTTGGTTGTTTTCCCCGAATTGTTGTGTTAGTAAAATGATTTAAGCAACATAATTTTCTAATAATATCAAAAAGGTTTTTCTTTCTTACAAAGAAAAAAGTTGTGTTAGTTTCATTTTTATTTTTATTATATATTATCTATGATTATATGATGAAGTAGAAAATATCATTTATATTTCATCATAAATATAAAGTGATGGGTTCTGACATACGCACTGATGTAACGATGACAGACCGCACTGAAAGACCACGAGAAGAGGTGCATATAGCTAACCTTTATTTGTATGTATATTATACATGATAATACAAAAGGTGTATTTTTATTTTTTATTATTTTTTCAGAATATACGAGACATGGATATGGACTTTGGAGATACACAAAAAGAATCCATCGAGGGTTCTGAGGCGACGTCGCTGAAAGGGGACGGAAATTCACCGATTTTTTTACAACATAATGATATGGAAGCGGTGATATCTCATAACAAACCAAAAAAGATGCCAATTTTAATGTTATTGCACAAGGTATTTTCCAATATTATTATTAATCTTATCTTTGTGATATTGTCTTTTGTATTCAACTAATTTGGCTCATTTTGTTTACTAAGTTGGCTCATTTTTTTATGATGTCGACAAACTATGTTTGTACCTCTAAAGATATTACAGTCATCGAATCAATCAAGTCTGCCCCCAAGAATACCAAGTTCGTGGACATTGGAGATGCCTTGTTATCAACCGACAATTTGGAATGCCTTATGAAAGATGATATGTTCTTACATGACGGTGTAAGACCAATTGCACAAACTTTGTAATTAATAATATCAATAATATATAATATCACAAAATATAAATATAATCTAAATGTTGATTACAGGTGATAAATGCTTACATATATTGCATGCTTGCTCACGACCATCTACAAGACATGGCGGGTGAAAAGGTACACATTATTAGCACATTTGTAAAGAAGACGGGGAAAAAGACATAGACCCATTAAAATATCGTCACATTGTGCATCATGTTAATACTTATCTATAACAAGATATGGTTAGTCTTGTCTCGTTATCCATGCATATAACTATGGATTGTTTTTATTTAATTCATATGTATAATGATTTATTAATATTTATATCTAATTGTGACTGTGACTTGTATGATATTTACACCAGTTATTCATTCCGATTAACATGCCGGGCTACCATTGGTATCTAGCTGACGCCAATGCCAAAAACGTGAGATTCAAGTATTGGACTCACTTGGTTCTCGGGTCAAACGCAATGACCTTGCTACTACGGTAACTATCTATTTTTTTGCTTATCTTAACACATGTTTTGTTTGCCTTGATCCCTAACATTTCTCATATATAAAATAATTACTAGGACTCGAGAAGCGTCTCAAACTTGTAGAGCATAGTCCGGAGTTTATCAGAGGTCATAAGTGGCCCGATCTCAATGTTACAAAATAGACGGTTGTAGAGCAGTTTCATGAGGCAATACAAACCGATGGGTGAGCACTTGTTATAATGGTTTGTTTATTTGATTCATCTATGTGATATTCTAAAGCATTATTTTATAATATTATAGCGTATCATCTGGACTGTTTATGCTAAATTATATGGAATATTGGACATCAGATGCACTGTCAGACCAGTTCACCCATGTATTTCATTTTTATACATTATCTCGTTGTTTTATCTCAAAATATTATATCAATTTTTTATATATATTTTGTAGGAGGATATGAAATATTTTCAACAAAAATTAGCTGTAGTTTTGCTCGATTCAAAGCTGAATAAGCTAAAAGGAGGTCCCATATACCATCAACCTGGCGATGAAGAAACTTTAGCTAATTCTGATCTCAAGAGAATCCACCTGACATAGTCAAAGACAAACGTCCTGCCCCAATCACTATCATATCCACGGACCAACGTGAATTACTTGCCGGCCTCTACAACTACATCATGTCGATCGATGATGCCGGGTGTTTGGAGTAAGTATCATGTATCAATATTTAAGCGGATGTACATTATTATTCTTCTTACCATCCATTTTTTAGGAAGGTATGGGTCCGGAGCTCGAAACCCGATCCAATGGGCTTAAGTCTTAAGAAACTCCAGTGCATACTTAACATGGAGCAGCCTATGGACAATGATTGCTTCAACACCGCCATGCGTATATTGGCATGTGACGAGGGAGTATTGTTCACAGACTCTCCTATACACTACATGGATCTAAAATTTTGTGTAAGTTATTGTAACTCTTCATTCTATGTGTCACTAGTATCAACATGTTGAAACAGTATTTTTTTTACTTAGTCCATGATGCTAGAGTCAACACGAGGTCAGAAGTTTTGCGAGAAGGAAACTATCTAGACGTTGGCAACATTATTTGATAGTTGGTTTGGGATGGACAACGACATCTCATCATGTAACATGGTAAGTAAAGTATTATGTCCATTGTTACCATGGTTTATTGTTGTTTCTAATAGCTCCACTTGTAGATTTATCTTCCCTATGCATCTATCGGCCGATTCATCTTGTACGTCATCGACAAAGAGGCACGTCGTCTATATATTATGGATCTTATTCAAACATCACAATCGTCAAAGGATAAAAAATTGAGGCATGCACTGAAATTAAAAAGTTTTGCAAGGGATTTCAAAGAAGTACTCGAAATAAAGCTGCCTGGTTGAAATTTCAATATATCTAAATGACAACGTTTATTTCCGTTCGGTATTCCAGCGAGTATAGAGGGGTAATGAATTCACAACAAAAACATTTATTTTTTTATCACTATATTCTTTATATTATTAATTTAAAGTTTTGCAGGAATGTGTCTAGCTATTTTGTTTTTCATTTTATGCTCTGGTGGAACAGTAAAGAATTGGTCAAGCCGGTTTGCGCGGTGAGTATTGTCCGTTATATGTTTTAAGACTTTCGGCGTGAAATTTTCATACTAACTACATGTTTGTGCAGGATATGTATGAGTTGAGGAAACAATTTTTATTATACTTGTTAAAACATTCTGGGAATGAAGCTAAATAAAACTTTTCTGATATTGTGAAAGAATTTCTTAAGCACATCATCTAGATATTAATAGTTTTGTAATAGATGTTTAGTTGGAACATCGCTCAGTTTGTTACATGGACATGTCGTTAATTTTTCTTTATGATATCAATTTGCATTGCAAAAATGGACTTCAATTATTAAATAACTGGTCTGTATTATATTGTTTGTACATGTGGAATTTAACATGTAACTCTTGCAACCTATTTTAAGATCTTGTGACAATGCACGAGTATTCTACTAGTATACGTAGCGATCTGCTGGAGGCTGGTATTAAAACAGAATGGAGATGACGAAGATGATGATCCAGATGAAGACGGGTGCGGCTTCAGCCAGGACAGGTGCGTCGGCCATGACGGCGGAGGTGGGAGCGCGACGATTTTGGGAGAGAAAAGAGTGGCATGGAGATGGTGGGGCTAGGGAAAGACAGGCGGAGGACACGGCCTAGACAAGGAAACAGGCATGGACATGCGCGCGCGGTCGCGGGCACGCCACCCGCACACGGGGTAGCTGCTGGCAGACAGACAGTTGCATTCGATCGGCGTTGGCCGACCGTGCAACAGTGCAAGCCACACGCCGACGCGCCCGCGATCTTGAGCGGCAGCTTCGCGTGGCTCGCGCGACTGCATCGCCCAGCCGGCTCACGCAACGCTGCCGACCTTCTGGATCGCCCTTGGCCCTTTTGATCCGACGTGTAACCGACTGACATGACATGCACGAGTCCCGTTTCTACACGACATGGGAAACGTTCCACTGAGATGAGATGCAGTTCCTAATTCCAACTCAGGATCCGATTAATCAATCAATCAACAGTGGGCGACTTGTTCCACGGCAGGGCTCATCGTGATTCGTGAAACCACGACAATGTGGTCGCCGTACATCCGTACTGGCATGTGAGAGCTTCTTAATTCTTTCCTTCTGCAAATATATATATTACTCCTCCTATGTGCTCCACTTACTTGCACTGATCTGGAGCTGACTTGCTGCTTGTTTGTTTACGCAAGATATTGTCAATCCTAACCAGTCATCAGTAGCCACTGTAGTACGTAACATATTTCGCCGTCAGGACTTTGGCCATCATGGACATGGTGGCAAACACACGGCAGTGACCCAAAAAGCAACGGCACCTGATCTGATGCCCGTAAAATAGTGCGTGCTGAAGCCACCCACATAGGAGCTCACTAAAAGCATCTGAAACTTGTTTTATTAATTCGGTACATACAACATCAACGGGAGACGTCTGGTACTAGCTACTTGAAAGGAAACCATCAGGCAGAAAGTGGGTACAGCAATGGCGCACTGCCCATCTTATCGTCCTGGCCTGCCGCCAGTTCACGGTGCATGCGTTGCATTCCAACACAGTCCGGAACCAGTAGTATGTCCTGACACAATCTTTTCTGTCCCATCGCCGATCACTGCTTGCTTGGCTCAGACCTTTGCCGCCGCATCATCCGGCACTCGGGCCTGCTCCTTGTCTTGCAGCTCCTGGGCAGGTTTACCGCCACCCATCTTGTTCGTGTCGTCGTCTTTTCTCTCCATGTTTTTCCCCCACAGTACGTTGTACAGGCCTCCAATCAGTAGTATCCCAGCAATTATACTGCTCGGGAAAAAATAATGGTACAAAGATTCAGCTTACATATAATAGTAGAGACGTAGAGTAGAGTTTAGTTGCACATTTATGAAGTCTCATGAGTAATTCTGGGCGCACGCACGTACCTTCCTAGGCTAACTGCCTCTCCTAAAACGAACGAAGATATGATGATTGTGAAGATCAGAGTGAGCGGCATGGACATGGCGAGGAACACCGGCCCCCTCTTGGCGATCGTCCACATTTGCATGTAGTACGAAAGCGCAGTCACGATCACGCCCTGCATGTTTTTATCCCATGGAGAAGCAAATCAACTTCCAGTAACTAATATGCAAATGAACATTGTTTTTGAGGCTCGGTTACGTACGCTGTAGATGATAGCGGCGAGGCTAATATTCCAGCCGATCTTCCACTTGGAGAAATCCCTCTCGGCTGCGACAGCCACCACGAAGGCCTGGACCGACGCGCATGAGATCTGCAGTGTGGTATTCATAAGCTTGGAAGTGTCCTCTATCAGTGGCCCCTGCACAAAAACCATCAACAAGTTGCAGCACGTCAGGGTCTGAAGCTCTGGAAAATGAACCTGAATTTTGAGTGTATGCATATTCACCTGAAGCACAGTCCACAAGCCTGCTAAAATATTGGAGAGTGTCATGAGGAAAATCCCAAATACCCACTGGTTCTTGGAGTAGGTTCCTGATCCGGAGGAGCTGTTGCTGCTGCCGTGCTGGAAGAGCCGGTGATGGTTGAAAGATCTGAACATTGGCCCCTCGTAGAAGGCCAGCACCGTGACGCCGGCGACGCAGCAGAGAATGCCTGCCACTTTTAGGTTGCCATGGAGCTTCTTCAGCTTCATAGACTCCATCCTGTCACATCACAGGGAATTTGTTCTTAGGGAAAGGAAAGTAACCGACATTGCAGCTTTTCCGCCCACACTTATTAAGTGCATGTTCTGAACTCTGTTACGTGTAGATCGTTCGGTTTTTGATTTGGTAAGCCAACAGAGAATGCATGTACTGGTTGATTTTGATGGCAAAAAAACACGAATGCTTCTTACAGGACAAGTATCGAGCAGAGGTCAGAATAGAAATAACACTTGAATTACCCAATTATGACCGCTAAGATGAAGGTAACCACCGGTTGAACATTGTACAACGCCGACGATGATGTCGCGGACGCATAGTTGAGACCAAGGTTAAATAAGACGCCACATGCGGTTACCCTGGGAACAAGAAAAGGTCAGGAATTAGACCAGGTAAGATAAGTAAGTCATTTATAATCCGAAAGTTGCAAGTTTTTAAGCGGCTTCAGGGAGAGCATAAGCAAGATGCACAAATTCTGGATATCCAGTGCAATACATGCACGCTGGAAGATCTCAAAGCACACGATCGGACACTTGATTGTGAAGTGTGTGCCCATATTTATATTGAAAGGTACACAAAGCTTGATTATTATTCTCCACACAGGAGACTATTGGGCAACTAGGCCATAGAGCCTGCATGCATTAGCTTTCTTTCTGAAACAAAACAACAAACTCGTGCATGAACTATGTGCCACTCACGCTAGAACAACTTAACATACCCATACAAGGCGTGCACGAACATCTTCCCTGCAATCTTCAACGTCACAGGTTTAGTCTTTTGCCTGCGCAATAAGAGAACCATGGTGCAGTAAGTATAAGTTATAAAACAGCGAGCCGGACAAGCAACAGACTGACATCGATCAAGGCGGTGTCAAACAAGAATCTCACCTCTCCAGAGCAAAAGCGATAGGGATGAGCACGAGCGCGGCGGTGGTATGACGGTAGAAGACGAAGACGAAGGGGTTCATGCCCTGATCCAGCGCAATCTTGCTCATGATGTGCATGCCGGAGTACATGACCCTGATGAGAACCACCGCGCCGTAAGCCTTGGCGCCGCCGGCACCACCCATCCTGATTTTGCTAGTATATTTCTGCAGCTAGCTCTGTGAAGGTATTAGCAGCAGAGACCTGTGCAGCCCTATATATACATTGCCAAAGGCGCCAGCGCAACAACCTAGTAAGAGCATATGCCCTTGCTCCTGTGTCTGTGTGCACCCCGGAGTGACACGGATAATCGACCCCAGGTACGCAGCTAGCTAGCTAGTGCACCATCGCCTAATCAGTGATGCATGCGCCAATGGGGCGAGAAGAAAGCGGATGGAAAATGCTGGATGAGTCGTGCGAGCAGAGCAGAGCGGAGGACACTTGGTGTGGGGTGATCCGAGCATCCACTCATGGAAATGGAAAAGATGACAGGGCAGTGATCTGAGTCGATCCCAACTAATTATTTAATTGTGTAGATTAGTGGCTCAGCTGTTACCATTTGGAGCCACAAGGCTCTCTTCTTGTGGAAAACGCAGAGGTTGCATGTAACAAACCGGGCGCATATTATGCAGACATACACACATGACCGAAAGGGGACAGGGGAATTAGTGACTGATGGGGCAAGCAAGCTGCCATGTAGAAAGCATGTGGAGATACACAAGGCAGGTGCATCGTGGTGTGCTGCTTCTGAATGTTCAAAGTGTGCACCAGGTCTGATTAATTGGATATCGTTTTGAGCATGAGAATTCCTTCACGCTGGATGTGTATGCCTGTTAGGTAACCCCATCTTTACCTCTGAAATGCAAAGTTTTTTGCACGGCTCGCGGCGGCTAACATATGCTGGATAACAGGTTCTTGTTGAGACAAATGCACAGTTTTTGCACGTACGGCTCGCTGCGACACAGTACATTGCCTTTTCAAACTATACTGGGTTCCAACAATAGAGGCAATAACGTGTTTTGCTCACAACGCGCCGGCGGTAGATGCAGAAGAAAGGAAGTGTTTATTTCTTCAAGGACTTGCTAATAATTTATTATTCTTTTTAAGGAAGTTCTTATAGGGCTGGTTTTATCTAATATATGGCATTTGGCCTTTTCGTAAAAAAGACACCTTGTAAACGTAAACCAAGGTTATAGGAAAATCAGCAACATATAATACAAAATTGGGTGTGTCTAGGGCACATCTAGATGTGCCCTAGTTATTGTACATCTAAGTGAGTGAATCAAGCACAAAGAGGAAAAGAAAAAAAGAAGAAGAAAATATCCACACGAATCTCGATGTAAGATCAATGACATAGGACTTAGATATGCAATACTTATGGCACATCTAGATGTGCTTTAGCAAAACTGTACAAAATTATACCATTAGATTCATCATGAAATATATTTTTATATGGCATATATTTGATATTGTAGATATGATATCTTTCTCAATAAACTTGATCAAAGTTTGTAAAGATCGGCTTCCACAACAAGTAATCCTCGCTACATTATAGGAGGGAGTACTTTTAGCCAGGAAGGCAATTTAATTACAGAATTGCTAATTTAGTTACTAAAAAGAACTATTGTTTACCATGGTCATTCTTACCTCTAGAGAGAGGTAAGAGTTGTTATGAATCCTAGTCTTTGATTGCTGGTTGTTATTGTTGTTTTGCCAAAAGATTGTATCGTTCCTCATGTATGGATCGCGACAAAAAAGAGAGATACCAATGCACATTACTGTATTTCTCTTTCCTAAACAAACTAACGTCTTGTTTGTAAAATCAAAGGGTTCACATCAATTAACTCAACATGTTTGTTGATGAACACACGAATTCTAAAGAGCTTTGACTTTTCATATTACTTCAGATGACGCGTAGAAAGATCTGACATATTTTAAAAAGGTTCTAACACATTAGCGAAATGAACTAAATATGTATGAATGGCTCAAAAAAAAATCATGTGCATCTTAAAAATCTACGAAGATATAAATTGGAGTTTAATTGTGTATGAACTTGAAAAAAATGTGAATTTTTTCTGTGAAACTAACTATTATCAACAGATTCTCAAACTTCATTTTGAACGAACTTATTCATATTCCAAAATTGTAACTTATCGACCATGCATAAATATTCTTTTGAACATGGTAGGAGGGTCGGCCGAACAAGGAGGAGTCCTCCCTCCCTACGCCAGAGGGGTCCTACCAGGACTCCACCTAGATTGCCTTGCCCTCCAAGCCAAGAGGGGTTTGGCTGACTTGGCTCCACCGGGTTGCCTTGTCCCTCAAGCAAGTGGGGCGGCCCAGTATGATCCTTTCGGAATGTTTTGGAACATTCCGTAACCTTTCAGTCATTTTTGAGAGTTTCCATCATGTCCTAGAATCTTCCCATACCTTTTGAAACACTTCCGGACATCATCGAAACTCTTCGGGACCTTCCGGAGTGCTTCCAACATCTTTAGAAACACTTTCTAAACCCTCCTATCTCAGTCTCCATTAAATCATAGCATTCCTAAATGTCGCGAAATGTTAAGTGTGTGACCCTATATGTTTGAGCATATGTGGATATGTCTGGAACATCTTCCGATTAATATCGCTAGCGGGATCTGGACAGCCATAACAATTCCCACATATTATCGAAGATCCTTAGTTATCGAGTGAACCTTCCACTACCACATTCGGGCCCCTTTGCCTCGCGGTACGTTAACTACCCAAGGCGACACTTTGAAGTTATCCATGTGATCAACTCCTTGATCGCCATACCCGGTCATCCTTGTTTCTGGTTTGTAATTTTTTTAATCATTTTCATATACAGGTATAGCCTAATTAACTCCATAGTCACAATACCTGGCCAGGCAATGCTAGATATCATGAACCGAGTGGGCCCATAGTGTATCTCTCTATCGCCGAAAGGGTAAATCCCATTCTTGACATATCTAGCACCACAACATACTTCATAACTTATCTGAAAGTCACCTTTATAATTAACCGGTTATGGAGTAACGTTCGATGACCTAGAATCAACCATCCGGTATCTAGGTCTATGATATTCTCATAGCTCATGGTCTAAGGACACAAGTAAACGTGGACACATTATGAGAAAACACTGACAACATTTTGACAACGTGATCTCGTAATATTTCATAAGTGGGTCTATCCAATATCATTGTTACCCTAACAATGTGTTCTCATTGTTGTAGACACCTTAGTTACATTAACAATGCCATGATCAGGAAAACAAGACCATCAAAAATACATGAGCTAGTCTAGAGGACTACCTAGAGATATGTTTGGTGTTTATTGTTCCACACATGCAATTATGTTTTCCTATGAATCTCATATTCAGGAACCAACACAATTCTAGCATAGAAAATAAACTTAATCGTGAACATGGAAATAGAACAACAACTTTATTATTGTCTCTAGGGCATATTTCAAAGAGTCTGTGACTTACACTAGAGTCAATACTCTAGTCAACACTAACAACTATGACATTCGGGTATTGCTCATGCTTTGCTTGTGGCAGAGGCTTCATCAACGGATGTGGCACATTCAGGTCTCTATGTATCTTGTATTTATTTATGTCTCCACGCTCCACTAATTTTTGGATGATGTGGAATCAGCTTTGTATACGTTTGGATTTCTGGCAGGACCTTGGCTCCTTGACCTGGGCTATGGCATCACTTCACTATTATCACAATAGAGTTTCATAGGTTCCAACGTGCTTGGAACCACAACAAGCTTGGGGACGAACTTCTTTATCCAAAATCCGCCATTGCCGCTTCTGAAGCAGCGATATACTCGGCCTCCATTGTATGAACTGCCATAGTGTCCTGCTTGGATCTCTTCTAGCTAACCACGCCACCATTTAGTGTATACACAAAGCTTGATTGAGATCGAAAATCTCCAGATCTTTAACAAAGCTAACATCGGTGTAACCCCTTACAATGAGCTCTTCCATCGTCGCCATTATATACAAGGAACATGCCCTTGCTCCTTTTTAAGTACTTAAGGATATTTTTCACTATTGTCGAGCGACCATGACTTGGATCACTCTAGTATCTTCCCGTAACACTTAGAGCATATGACACATCTGCTCTTCTACATATCATGACGTACATGCTTGATACAATCGTGAATGCATACGGAATCTTAATCGTGCATTCTAACTCATCAGGTGTCAAACGACATTGAATCTTGCTCAAAATTTTCCCATGCAACATCGTCAAGAACCCTTCTTGGCATTTCCATACCGAACCTCTTCAGCACTTTGTGTATATGTGTACTCTGGCTTAGCCCTATTAGGAGCATGGATCTATCTCCATAGATCTTAATGCTTAATATGGATGTTGCCCAGCCCAAGTCCTTCATTGAAAAAATATTTTTTAGCGAAGCCTGAATTATGTCAAGAAAAGGTACGTCATTACCAATTAACAATATGTTATCCACATACAGTATTAGAAATTATTTTGAGCCCCCACATACTTTCTTGTAAACACAAGCGTCTTCACCAATCTTTATGAAGCTAAACCCTTTTACCACTTCATCAAAGCGAAGATTCCAACTCTGTGGTGCTTGTTTCAGTCCATAGATGAACCTCTAACGTTTGCATATATTTCTAGCATCCTTCAAATTTACCAAACCCTTGGGATATATCGTATAAACGTTCTCGGTTAGCCTCCCATTTATTAAAGTGAAGGAAATATGCCCTAGAGGCAATATAAAGTTGTTATTTATATTTCCTTATATCATGATAAATGTTTATTATTCATGCTAGAATTGTATTAACCGGAAACTTAGTACATGTGTGAATACAGACAAACAGAGTGTCACTAGTATGCCTCTACATTGACTAGCTCGTTAATCAAAGATGGTTAAGTTTTCTAACCATAGACATGAGTTGTCATTTGATGAGCGGGATCACATCATTAGAGAATGATGTGATTGACATGACCCATCCGTTAGCTTAGCACGATGATCATTTAGTTTATTACTATTGCTTTCTTCATAACTTATACATGTTCCTATGACTATGAGATTATGCAACTCCCGAATACCGGAGGAACACTTTGTTTGCTATCAAACGTCACAACGTAACTGGGTGATTATAAAGATGCTCTACAGGTGTCTCCGATGGTGTTTGTTGAGTTGTCATAGATCGAGATTAGGATTTGTCACTCCGATTGTTGGAGAGGTATCTTTGGGCCCTCTCGGTAATGCACATCACTATAAGCCTTGCAAGCAATGTGACTAATGAGTTAGTTGCGGGATGTTGCATTACGGAACGAGTAAAGAGACTTGCCGGTAACGAGATTAAACTAGGTATGATGATACCGACGATCGAATGTCGGGCAAGTAACATACCGATGACAAAGGGAACAACGTATGTTGTTATGCGGTTTGACTGATAAAGATCTTCGTAGAATATGTAGGAACCAATATGAGCATCCAGATTCCGCCATTGGTTATTGACCGGAGATGAGTCTCGGTCATGTCTACATAGTTCTCGAACCCGTAGGGTCCGCACGCTTAACGTTCGATGACGATCGGTGTTATGAGTTTACGTGTTTTGATGTATCGAAGGTAGTTCGGAGTCCCGGATGTGATCACGGACATGACGAAGAGTATCGAAATGGTCGAGACATGAAGATTGATATATTGGAAGGTTATGTTTGGACACCGAAATGGTTTCGGATGAGTTCGGGCATATACCGGAGTACCGGAACCCCTCGAGGAGTTAATGGGCCATAGTGGAAGAGAGGAGGAGGCGTCCAACTGTGGCGCCCCCTAGGCCCAATCTGAATTGGGGTAGGGTTTGGGGGGCGCCCCCCTTTCCTTCTCTCCCTCCTCCCTTCCTTCCCCCTCCTAGTTGGACTAGGAAAGGGGGGAAACCTACTCCTAGTAGGAGTAGGAATCCCCCCTTGGGCGCACCATAGGAGGCCGGCCCTCCCCTCCTCCACTCCTTTATATACGGGGGAGGGGGCATCCCATAGAGACACAAGTTGATCTCTTAGCCGTGTGCGGTGCCCCCTCCACATATTTGCACCTCGGTCATATCGTTGTAGTGCTTAGGCGAAGCCCTGCACCGGTAACTTCATTATCACCGTCAACACGCCGTCGTACTGACGAAACTCTCCCTCGGCCTCAGATGTATCTAGAGTTCGAGGGACGTCACCGAGCTGAACGTGTGCAGATCGTAGAGGTGCCGTGCGTTCGGTACTTGATCGGTTGGATCGTGAAGACGTTCGACTACATCAACCGTGTTACTTAACGCTTCCGCTTTCAGTCTACGAGGGTACATGGACACACTCTCCCCTCTCGTTGCTATGCATCCCTAGATAGATCTTGTGTGATCGTAGGAATTTTTTGAAATACTGCATTCCCCAATAGAAAGTTGTTTTGACATCCATTAGTCACATCTCGTAATTGAAATATGCAGCAATGGGTAGAATAATCCGAATAGACTTAAGCATCTCTATGGGTGAGAGCGTCTCATTGTTGTCAACTCCTTAAACTTGTCAGAAACCCTTTGGCACAAGTAGAGATTTATAGATGTATATGTTCCCATCCGCGTTTGTTTTATTTTTATAGATCCATTTGCATTCGATAGGCGTCATGCCTTCTGGAGGGTCTACCAAGTTTCAAACTTGGTTCTTGTACATGGATCCTATCTCGAATATATGATGTTTAGCCATGTACCAGAGTCAGGGCCCATCATTGCTTCCATATATGTCGCCGGCTCATCATTGCCTAACTACAATACTTTGTATGGATACCGGTTTTGTGCAAATTCTGCGTGACCTACATGGTTCAGTTGCTAGCTCGACTGACACCTCTGCAACACATGTAGGGGCTTTCGTATCAGTCATTGTGGGAAACTCTGAAACCACTTTCTGCTCCGCGTCACTCTGACTTGATGACAAAGATTCACTACTCTCGTCGACTTGCATTGTCCTCCCACAAACCTCTTTCACAAGGAACTCTTTAGTCTAAAAACACATTGTTCTTTGCGACAACCACTTTTCCTTAAGTGTGATGCTAAAAGGAATACCCAACCATTCATATGGATAACTTGCAAAGTATCACTTATTCCGATCAAGCTTATTTGGTTGTGAACACTACATACACAATGCATCCCCAAAGTTTTAAGAAAATGCATGTTTCGTTTCTTCTCATGCCATAGCTCATATAGATCCGTTTCAACAGATTTAGATGGAGATCTATTCATTATAAAAGTCGCACATACACCATAACCCCAAAAGGATAATGAAAGTTTAGTTAGTGACATCATCGATCTCACCATGTCTAACAAGGTCCTATTGCATCTCTCGGACACTCCATTCCTCTGTGACGTTACGGGAGGGGTAAGCTAAACAATCCCACAATTCTTCAAATGTTCGCTAAACTCGTAGCTCAAATACTCCCCTTTGTGATGCGATCTTAGAAACTTGATTTTCCTGTTATGATGATTTTTCTACTTCATTCTGAAATTCTTTAAACTTATGACCCATTAAATAGATATACCGATATCTTCTTCATTTGTCAGTGAAAGTAATGAAGTAGAGGAATCCACCAGACGGATCTATAACCACTGGACAACATACATTTGTACGTATAATTTCAAATAAGTCAGTCGCCCATTCTATATGGCATGTGAACGACGTCTTAGTCATTTTACCAACGAACACTGCCCCTCCAACCACCGCATTGCATCCAAACCACACGGCGACCAACCGAAGGATCAGCTTTGACCCAATCTATCGACCCCATCCACCGACTGAGCCAACGGCAACCGTTCCGCCTAAGCATCGCCAGATCTGAGACCAGTGAGCCCTAGGCCGGGGAAAAGGGGAGTAGGAGCGGCACGTGACCACGACTGACACCCCTTGTGCCGGCGACGGGAGGCTCGACCACGTACGATGGAGCCCACATTCGTCTTGCTTACCTCCCCAACGGGTAATGGTAGATGTCATTGCTTGTTGCAGTATATCATTGTTTGCTTCGGTATGACACTAGTTGAGATACCCGCAAAAAAAAAGACACTCATTGAGATGTCTTTTTTCTTCCTTTTCTTTTTGGCCGTGTGCATTCTCAATGTTTCAATTAGCTCTTGACATTGTGTTGTTGAAGAAGTGTTCTTTCATCTAGACATGTAAGGTGAACATGGGTGAGTAGAAATGGATAACTCCTTAATGTTTCTTTTTACATGAAACATCAGCAAACTTCTCCCGCAAAAAAAAAACAGCAAACTTTATCATATTTTATTAATTAATTAAGAGAGAGAAGTGCATATAAAGTATAGGCCGAAGCCAAGACAAAGAAAAAACTCGCCAACAGGTGACAGCCGGTGGACAAGAGCCACACCCACACCTGTTTGCGAAAGCGAACACTGGCGTTCCATTAACAGAAAAAAAGAACTTCGAGAGCACACTGGCCACATCTTGATGCAGTGATGCTGATTAATTAGTAGTAGTAGATGAGTAGATATCACTAGCTAATAAGATCATACACTTTTGTGAATGAACTTGACGGATATATGGTGAGCACCACTGGACACATCGGCATATAGACGATCAATAAGCATAACTAAACTATTCCGATCGAGTAGTGTGCTAATGCTTTTTTTGCCTTTGCCAAACTTACTCTAGTTGACGAGAGCGACCAATATTAGACAAGAGCTTAATGTGTAGCACTTGCTAACTGCACCATTCGTAGCAAAGTAATCAATTAAAGATGTTATCAATTCATGCACAAATACTATCGTAAACCAGTCGAAGTGGTGTACCACTCAAGCTGAATGCATTGAGCTTAAGAGCGGATCAGGGAAGAAGAGTCTGGAATATTCCATCTTGGGGACGTAGCTAGCAAGCTTTCCTTTGCGTACGATGGTTGCCCGTCTTTCTCCATTTCCCCTTTTGCCTTTTAGCTGGTGCGTGCAGGCGAGGGTGATGCGTCGGATGTGTCTGAAAAATATAATCCGTATCGACACGTCAAAATCACATAAGTCGTAGGACGACACGATTGGATCGGCCATGGTAGTGAACTAGTGATCATCAATGATCTACCTATCATTATATTTCGAGATCGCCTTCAAAACGCAAAGGCCAAGTTTAAACTTAGTTGTGTGTTTCTCAGCCCATTGATTGAGTGAAATACAAATTTTGTTAGGGCTGCAAACCTATCACATCTTCACAGGTGGGACTCAGTGAGAAACTCCAGCTGCGAGTCTCCACCGTCCCATAACATGTCTTCTTGCCACCATCGGAGGTGTCGTTGAGGCAAATCCTGTATTGATGTCGGAAATGCCTAGGTCAAAAAGTTATACCCTTGATGAGAATGAATATGGATGATAGGTAAGTTCAGAATGGACAGGCTGACTAACAAACATGGCCATTCCTACGGATGCCATTCCCATATCTTACGGATGCCATTCCTACTAGGTCTTATAGGCTGACTAACAAACATGGCCATGTGTTACAACACAAGAAAAAAATGTCATGCATCCCTAGTACAAATAAGAATGGTTGAAGACCCCACCTCACTCAATAGGTCGACGTCCAACCCTTGTCTCCATTTATCCTTGTTTCTAGAAACTGAATATATGATTAAGTCATACTATATGTATAAGGTTAGGAATCTCAACCTCTGAGAGTAGCGGTTACAATCTGAAGTACCATGAAGCCGTGCAATTGACAGGACGAACGAGATGGATGCGGAGGCATAGGAGACGGCATGACAGCGATGACCGCGTCGGTCCATGATGCTAGCCTCCATCTTGATAGTCCAACACAGAGCCCCGCTAGTCTATTTAGACTTATGCACGTAGAGGGGCTGGAAGCCTGCTCTAACTAGTGATTTCTTTTCGTAGTAGATGTAGAACGGAGGTGTAGGGTCCACGGGAAAGATCGATCGTGATTGGCCATCTGAGTCAACAATGAAAGATTGATCATGATTACGAGTCCGAGTCAGAAAAACCCGAAAGATCGATTGGAAACTAAAAAGTTCGACCGATCGTGCACGCTTGCTAGGCTTGGGATGATTGATCTGATCGAGTTCACCTGGTGTTGTGGATTTGTCACGGCAGATGTCCTTCGTGTCAGGACTTAGTCGTGAGGCCAACACATCTATGTGGTAGCTTGAGAGAGGTTGAGTGGAACGAGAGACGCGAGGTTTTTACCCAGGTTCGGTCCCTCACGGTGGAGGTAAAAGCCTACATCCTGCTTCATTGATATTGATGATGATGATCACAATTATAAGGGTGCTCTATCTCGATAGCTATAGACTTGTTTGTCTAAACCTAATTTATCTAACTCGTGAAACTTGTCTCTCTTGGGGTGCCCTGCCCTTCCTTATATAAGTTGGAGGGGCGGGTTACATGTGGAGTCGTAGTAGGACTAGGACTACTCTACTACAAGTGGAATCCTAGTCTTACTTTCTTTGTGACAGAATATTCCTTATGCCTTAAACCGGCCCATCATAACATAAGTCGGCCTCCCATGAGCCGCCTTCTGGACCATCGGGTCTTGTCGCTCCTCTAACCCGCCTCCTGTCGGGTCACCAATGAGCCGTCAAGTCTCGGCAGGTTACTAGTCAGTCACCGGGTCAGGGAAGGTCACCAGTGAGTCGCCAAGTCCGGCCGGGTCAAACATCTGGCCGGGTTACACTGCGGGGTATATCCCTGACATTAGCCCCCAGTTTAATTTGGATTTATCCATATTAAACTGATCCTATAAAATAAACACAAGAACAAATTTGAAAGGTTGTGTTTCGGGTTAAAAATTCTTGTAAGTCGGCACCTGATCATCCTTAAATCCTTGTCATTTCCTTCTTCTAGGAAGTCCGGGTCAATAGACTAGCTTCATAATCAATTTGCTGACATTGGTTTCTCACAGAAATATTGTGAAGAATAATTCATTTGATTCAGCTCCCAATGATTAACAAAAATATTAGTCTTGAAATACCCATCTGATTTTCAGCCGGCTTAAAGATGTAGAACTTGCCGCTTTATCAATATTGATGGCACCGGGTCATAATTGTTGCTAACATCAAGCTTGAAAGCGTACCTCTCTTATATGCATATCACTTGTAGCCTCCAAGTCTTAAGAAGGGAGCCTAGTAACAGCTTAAGACTTGCTTCAATATAAATGTTGCAACCTTGAAGAAATCTAGGTTGTTTATCTCAGTCACTAGTCAAAACTGAATATTCCACATATGTAGCCCCCAAGTGTCGGGTTGTAATGCTTGCAGCAACCTGGGACTTGTAATTGCTTTATGCACATAAAAACTTCAACCAGTGTAGCCCCCAAGGGCCGGGTCATTATGCAATAATGAACAGGGACTTTATAGATATGATCATGTGGACTTGAACAGCAATGTGTAGCCCCCAAGGGCTGGCTCAGCAAGACAATACTGAGCTGGGAATTTATATATACTTCATTAAAATTAACATCATATAATGTAGCCTCCATCGTAGGGCTTGAACCCACGACCACAAGGTTAAGAGCCTTGTGCTCCACCAACTAAGCAATGGATCCTTCAATATAATGGATTAAGGCTTGTGTACTTTGAATTTTTGACGGGAGCAATTAGTAGCCCCCAAGGACCGGCTCATTACGATGTGATGAGTCGGGTCTTCAATAAGGCGAGCAAAAAATGACTTTGCATTAGCCCTCAAGTGTCATGGTGCATGCTTGCAGCGACATGGGACTTCCATATTTGATATAATCATGATTTGAATAATATAGCCCCCAAGTGCCGGGTCATAAGCCTGCAGCGGCTCGGAACTATTCCTTCCATTGTAGAATAAATCATATCCATTGATAAAATAATAGCCACTGCGCTGAAGCGACTTTGAAAACCTCAATCATAATACTGGTTATTGATAACCATAACAAAAATCCAGCCATGTTGTCTATTCAAGATTTGAATAAACTAATCCAGTATGAAAACCTCAATCATTCAATATCATCATGACAATCCAGCCAAGTTTGTCTATTAAAGATTTGAATACCTTATCGGTTGACAATTAAATCTTGAGTTTAAATACCCAGCTGCTCTTGGCCGATGGTGACTGACGGTGTCCTGGACTAGGGGGTACTCACCACGTCATCTTCCGATCTGTTAGATTGGGCCGAGGACCCCCATGGCCGTATACTCATGGGCTAGTTCGGATAGCTGCCGCATACAAGGAAGATTCCACAAGACTTGGTGATCAAGACACGGACTCCTCCCCACCGGCGTATTCGGCTAGGACTCTTGTTATCCTAGGCCTCTGGTGCATTATATAAATCGAGGCCAGGCTAGTCGATAGATCATCATCAACAATCATACCATAGGCTAGCTTTTAGGGTTTAGCCTCTATGATCTCGTGGTAGATCAACTCTTGTAATACTCATATCATCAAGATCAATCAAGCAGGACGTAGTGTATTACCTCCATCAAGAGGGCCCGAACCTGGGTAAACATCGTGTCCCCTGCCTCCTCGACTGGTCAACTACGATGCCGGCATCTTCGTCGCCGACTCGACTGGTCACCTTGACTCAACTGAGGACCGTGCTCCATCTCCGATCGTCATGTTCGGACGAGGGCCTTCATCAACATCAACTCCGATCTCTGTCAAGATCATGGAGGAATCATCCATGGAGCTCGGGGGCTCAACGTCAACATTGCCCTCGGGCGACCATGTTGTTTTTCCAAACAGCGAACTTGTATCCGCTGTCACCACCTCTTAGAGCATCGCTTTGACGATCCCTTTGGTGGAATTGTGCAGAATTGAGTCTACAACAACCATGCAAAATTTCATCGAGTTCTGATGGAGGAATCTCCGGCAATCTACGATATACCGGAGCTTTGTCAAATCTGGATGGGAATCTGGACGAGTTTAGGGCGTGGTCTCCAGAACCTAGCTCGGACGTCCTTTGTAAGATCCAACCGTTGATCGGCTGCGGAATTCCTATATCTAACAACCCTCAAAATTTCAGCTCGATCCGACCGTCCAAACTCTGGGAACCTTCCGACTAGTGCATCACTTTTCGGATATATTTTCTGCGCGAATATGAATCTGACCCCAATTCATATTTCTTTATGAACATGATATGGGACAACCTTCTTAAAAGAATTTTCTCCTAGGGTATTGTATGTTTTTTTTAAACATGTGGCCATAAAATTTTAAGCCACCTCTGAGGTAATCTTCACTATCATACTGGTGTCAAACCAGTCCGGCAATACTGCTCCACGGCTACCGACCTGCGCTAAACACGTCGTCGCCTTTTAAGCCGAACTCAACTACTTCGGATCATCATCTCGGCGAGCGAACAAGAGTTCAGAATCACTAAGGATAAATCATCACCAACATCGCCACCCCCACAGAATACACGGAGCGGGAACACAGGCATCGCTGCATGGTCACTTCATCAAGCCGGCATTGACCGCGTCACAAGTTACGACCTGCGTCGGCATGGCCGCATTGTTGCTTCTTCAAGCCGATGTCCATCATGCTGAATTGCTTCAACACCTCGGCTGACACGGTAGCTGCAACGTCTCCTGTCGGGGGTTTGGTGCGACATATGCCAACGGATGGCTTATCATGGTGGGGGCGAGTAGAACGCGCCGGCGCCTGGAAGCGGGATGAGGCGAAGACATGCACGCCGGCGAATCTTACCCAACTTTGGGGCTCTCCGGGGAGATAATACCCCTACTGCTGCTCTGCGGGGTCTCCGCATGATCACTATGGTCAAGGGTTTACACGGTTTCTCCTTGAGCTATGTATGGTGGTAGGAGAGGGCAAGGCTAGCTCTCTCCCTCTATCTGCTGTGGTATAGAACTACTGGGATCCAACCCTTTGCATGGGTGCCCTGGGGGATTTATATAGGCCTACCCCCCAGGGGTACAATGGTAATTCGACTGGGTGCGGGCCCAGCTGTCAGTGCCTCCGACCTCCGACTTCTCCGCCGACTGCTGGGGCCCGCCGACTGGTGGGCCCTGCCGACTGGTCTGGTACGGAGCCGACAGGCCACGTCCGCTGCGGGCGGGTCTTGCCGGCTGCTGATTACTGTAGCCGTGCTCCTGATGACGTAGGCTTGGTCATGGGGTCGTGGCAACAGCCCCGCCGCCTGGCGGGCGATCACTGTGGCCACTCCCCATCTCTTCTTGATTAATGGCGCGTGGGCCCCGGGGGAGGGCTCGGCCGACTCCCCCGGGCCGACTCCCGACGGGTCCGACTGGCGGTCCTCCCGCCGTCTCCCGAGGTCTCGCTGACTGGTGGGCCCCGCCGCCTCCAGGCCGTACAGACAAGCCGTCGTGGGCGCAGGACCAGGTACAGTGGTGCTGATGTCAGGGCCGGCTAGGCAACTGTGCCACGCCGCAGGGAGATCTTCCCAAGTACGGCGCGCTGTAGCCATGCCTGCCCTTGGTAAGAGGCAGGGAGTGGGCTTCATTGTAGCCACGCCCCTGCCCCGTCCCCCTCGATGAGGTCACGGTTTATTGGAGTCGCCGGCTGACTCCCCAAAGCCAGCTTCTCTGGAAGTCGCCCCTGGGACTCGGCCGTGAGCGGGCAATCGACTTCTCGCCCTGTGGTCTTGAGGGGCGCAGCCTGCCCCGATGTCTTGAAAGGTTATGGGGCTCGGGTTGGCCTACCCGTGGCCCATTACTCCGACAGTAGTCCCCGAAGCTGGTGAGGCGCCACGGACGATCGGCCAAGAAGCCTCAGCAGTTTCTCTTTCCGGGTGCTCAACACATGGTCTTGATTGACTTCTGCCGGGCTGACTAGAAGGAGTCGGACTAGCCCAACTCGAACTCACTCAATTCCGACTTATTCAGTAGTTCGAACGTCTCGGCGGGATTTCAGGTGGCGTGCTAGCTAAGCTTCTAGGCCGCCGCTCGCTCTCGGCCTGTCACGCGAGGGCACGTGGCCAGGCCATCTTGCCAGCCCACGCGCGCGACGGGACAGGCCCATAGGCGGGGCCCGCCACTACCGCGCCTTGGCGCCCGAGCGGATCCGCTGCGGCCCGGTGGACGGTTGGGGTTCCTGTGAAGTTACTGCGTGCAGTAACTTTACGTGGATCGTGGGGGGCGTGGGGTTGCGGGCGCAGTAAATCCCCACGTCCGCCCCCTCGGCTTCGCAGCCCACGGGGCTATAAGTAGGGGGAAGAGGGGGGCACGCGCGCCCCTCCTTCCCACTGCCCCTTGCTTTCTTCCTCCTCGCAGCTCCTCGCTCTCCTGCTTCCTCCTCTCTTCTTCGCTCCGCCGCACTCCCAAGCCCCGATGATCACCGCAGCGACAGCTCGCGATGAGCTCTTCCTCTGCGGCCGCGCTTCCCCCGGTGCGCTCCGGCACCTGGGACGGTTCCGAAGTCCATGAAGACCACATCGAGTTCCTCCACCGGACCCGTCGGCTTCCCGGCGAGGACCGCGTGCAGGTCCGTCTCGCGCCGGAGGGGGAGATTTCCCCCGCCCCGCAGGAGGGCGAGTGGGTCATCTTCCGCTCACATTGCCTGCGCGGGCTGGGGCTGCCGGCGAGCAGCTTCTTCCGGTCGTTCATGGAGTTCTACGGACTCCAGCCGCACCACCTCACCCCCAACACAGTGGTGCTGCTGTCCGCCTTCGTGTCTCTATGCGAAGGTTTCCTCGGAGTCCTCCCCACCCTCGAGCCCTGGGGGGAGTTCTTCTTCTCCAAGCTCGGCACCCAGGCCGCGGGCGTGCCGGCTCAGTGCGGCGCCTTCATCGCCGTGCGAAGGACAGGAGCCGACAACCACTTCCCCTCCATCGCGCTATTGAAGTCGGTGAAGATGTGGAAGCGGTCCTACTTCTACGTCGGGAACGTCGCCACGAGGGGCGACTGGGTCAATCTGCCAGCTTTCGAAGCCGGCCCGCCGGCTGGCAGACTGCCCAACTGGTCGTATCGGGCCAGGTCGCTGACACCTGCGGGAGCCGGCGCCATCACGCGACTCTGAGTGCTGACGCAGTCGGAGGGTCTAACTGGCCCAGACCTGCTGGCCGCCTTCGTCTCGCGCCGAGTTCTCCCACTCCAAGGCCTCCCTCACCTGATATGCCAGATGAGCGGGGGCCGCGACCCGAGTCGGATGTGTACCAAGGACATGCCTCACGAAGAGGTGGCCCTAATGGTGAACTACCTCTCGGACAGCAGGCTCCCGGAGGACTGGCGATTCGGCAAGGAGCCATACTCCCGTGCCAACCCCCCGCCCGTGGTGAGCCGCCTTTCTTTTCTTTCTTTGGATTGTCTTCTTCTTGCTGAGTTTTGTTCTAATCAGTCTGCTTTTGGTTAGAATCCCCTTCTTCACCCACCATCCGGCACCTCGGGGCCGGCCCGTGAGTTCGCCGCCGATCGGGCGGAGAGCGACGTCGACGACCCCGATCTGTGGGCGGCGGCTCTGGAAGACGATGCCGAGGGAGGAGGAGGGACGACAGGCGACTTCAGGCCCTCGGCTACCTTTGCCGACTGGCCTGAAGACGACGCTGAGGGAGGAGTCGCCCCTCGCCATCGGCCAGGAGACAGCCAGCCGGGCGCGGGCTCTTCTGCCGCGTCGGGCGCTCCAGGCGGCGGGAAGAAGCGCCGAGCTACGCCGACTTTGTTCGGGAGCCGGCCGAAGAAGCCCAAGGGCTCGGCTGCGGCGACCCGGCGGGACGAGGCAGCCGCGAAGGCCATCCGCTTCCGTAAGGAAGTGAAGAAGCCGCCGTTGATCTCTGCGTAAGTATTCTGACTTCGAAGTTTATTCTTTCCTCGTGTTTTTTCTGAGTGTCTGCTCGCCCCTCTTTCTTCAGGGCTCCCCTCTCTCTTGAGCGGGTCGCCGCTGCCTCCGTCATGGGGTCAGCGGAGACGCCCGCCACCACTCGGCGGATAGACCCCACTGCCGACCTCCAGGAGGCGACGGAGCGGAATGCGCAGGAGAAGCGCAATGAAGAAGAAGCCCTCCTCCTGGAGAAGGCGGAGGCCGACAGGGCGGAGGCCTCCGCCAAGAAAAAACTAGCGGAGGCCGAAGCCGCCGCCGCGGCGAAGCAACAGGCTGAGGAAGCCGCACGCCGCCAGGCGGCCTTGCTTGTTACCCCACTGAACTCTGCGCCGCCGCCGCCGGAGTTCACGGGGCAGACTAGAGGAGCCGGCGGGGAGAACCTCGTCGAGGAGAGGGAAGGCGGCGAGCCCTCTACTCCGGGCGTGAACGTTCCGCCGTCGCCTCCGCCGCCGTCTGAAGGCGTGCAAGGCGAGCAGCCAGCGGACCCTCCGGTGCCGCCGACCGAAGACGAGGCCGTGGCGAGGCTACTCCTCCAGGTCGGCTCGTCAGCGCGCCGTCGTCTGGAGAAGACGACTTCGGCACCCCGCCCCCTGGAAGCCGGCACCGCCAGCTCGGCGGCTCCAGACGCCAAGGCGATGAGCGCCGCACCTATTGGGTGGGTGCGGGGAGGCGGCACAGGGCCGCTGAACCGGGCGCTCCTGGACGTCCAGGCGAAGCTCCGCGCTGAGGGCGACGCCCTGCAGAGCTGCACCAAGGCGTTCCTGGCGTCGCGGGCGGCCGTCCGGGTATGTCTTTTCTTTGGGCCTTTGTTTTTCTTGTTCCTCTCTGTGGGGGCGTGCCAGCGCACCCACTGGGTGTAGTTCCCGAGTTTCGGGCCGGCTGCTGAGCAGGCGGCCCGGAACTCCAATTGGTGAACTTCTGGATACTAACTTTGTCTGAGATGCTTGTTGCAGGATTACCACAACCTCCGCGTCACTGCCTTCAACCGCAATGTTGAAGAGCTGGGCAAGCGGACCGCCGACTTGGCGGAGAGCCAGAGTAAGGCCTTCCCTCTTTTTTCTTCTCTGTGGGGGTGCGCTAGCGCACCCACGGGCTGTAGTCCTTGAGATTCGGGCCGACTGCTGAGCAGTCGGGCCGGATCTCCCCGGCGACTTACTTTATTGATGACTGTTGTCTTTCTTCCTTTCCTTCAGGAGCCAACGCTGCTCTTCAACAGCAGCTGAGCGAAGCCAACTCCGCGCTGCTTGCCAAAGGGGAGGAGTGCAGCTGGCTCGCCACAGAGCGCGATCTGCTGGCCACTCAGTTGGCAGAGCGGAAGGAGCTGCTTGCGATGTCGCAAAGGGAGGCGGAGGAGACCGAAACCGCCCTCTTGGCTGAGTTCGCGAGCGAGTGCTCCTCCTGGTCTGACAAGGAGGCGCTCCTGTCCGCCGGCTTCCACGAGATTGAAGACATCGTTGATGGTGAGTCTCTTAATTTTCTTTCTTCGAGCTGCCGACTTAGATCGTGCCGACTCCTGGTTTTTGACTTGCTTTTTCGTTTCTTCGTGTCTTTTGCATACTTCTTCCCTGGGCAGTCGCAGGCCGCTATCCAAGCCATCGAGGCCGATCGTGAAAGTCGGAGGGCGGAGGGCGCGGAGATCACCGCCGATGCCCCCCGAACTCTTGATGAGCACATCTTGAGCATCGAGGCTCGCCTCCGGCCGGCTCACTGGATGCTGCGCCGGCTTCAGCGCGTCGGCGCCCAGGCGATCTCCGCCCTTTGGCCGGATATGCAGGCTCCGTGCACCCCCAGCCTGACGGCCAACTGGTTGGAGGTCGCGGCTGGTCGCCTCGAGGCTTGGAAGGGCTCTTCGGCCCGGGCTAGAGCGCGCCGGGCCTTAGAGTTCGTCAAGGCGTGGTACCCGGGGCTAGATCTAGACCGGTTGGCCATGCTTCGGTCGGAGGCCCGGCCGGAGCTGGCGGCTGCGGAAGACGCCCTCGTCAAGCATGCTGCAGCGATCACCGAGTACATCGACATGAGCATCTTCGTCCCCGAGCGGTCTGAAGACGGCGAGGAGGTACCGCCGGAGTGGTTTGGGATGAACCCAGACTACAGCGAAGACTCGGCGGAGGTGATTGGCTCCAGCGTCGAGGAGGAGGACGAGGTGGAGGATGATGGCGAGGCGGAGGCACCAGAAGACGGAGCAGACGACCAGCCTCAGCCCGACCGCGCCTCCAGCAACGAGCCGCGTGCGACCGACCCGACTACTGCCGGAGGCGATCAAGCCTAGACTAGCCGGCCGACCGCCCCGACGCCTGACGCTGGCGCCTCCTCCGACCCCCTGAATCCGTCTACCGCCTCCTAAGCCGCCGCTATGTCTTTTGTTTTATCTGCTTCAGTAGTCTTTTGAAGAACTTGTTAATTCGCACAATTCCACCCGTGGGGTGTATTTTGAACCTCTATTCGACAATTCGGCCAAGGGCCTATATTATATATATATATATATATATCTTTTCTTGCTCATTGTTCTTTTGGCTGTTTTCCATTGCCGCTTTCTCCTAGTTGCCTGCCTTGCCAATCGGACAGCCGCTCTGCAGACTGTTGCTGGATCAAGTGCTAGGCTACTTCAGGAAAGCAAGTACTTAGCCGATTTCAAGATTGTTTGAGCAAGTTGGATAGGAAACGACAATTCGACTGTCCACGAGTCAGTTTGCAAGAAAGGCTTGGAAGTCGTCTTGAGCTATGTTTTATGGTTTGAGTCCTTAGCCATTTTTCGTGCGAGCACCCATTCTACCTTACCTCTGCCCACCGTATAGTCGCTCTGCGAGCTGCAGCTTCTGGCAGAAGACGGCTTAGGTGCTACACACTACTTGTCCGGCTGCAGGAAGCATTTCATAGTGCAAGGCGGCAAGTCCCCGGGCCGACTTGTCAAGCCCGGTGCCAAGCGGCATGACAAAGAGTAACATACTTGTAGGCATAATTTTTATCATACAGACAAAAGGGGGCAGTCCCCAAGCTCGTCTCGGGGGGCCCGAAGTCTTGGTACTTTAATACAAAAGGTAGCGTGGTACATACTGCATCAACTGTAAAATCTTCGGAGAAGATTTGCATTCCATGGCCGCTCTGTCTCCTTGCCGGAGTCATCCCTCTTGCGTGCTCGGGGCTTCTGAGCGTCGATCAGGTAGTAGGAGTCGTTGCCTAGTACTTTGCTGATGATGAAAGGGCCTTCCCAAGGCGGCGACAGCTTGTGCTGGCCGGCTGTTCGCTGGATCAGCCGAAGCACAAGGTCGCCTTCTTGGAAAGATCTTGGCCTAACCTTCCTGTTGTGGTATCAGCGTAGGCTCTGCTGGTAGATGCTGGACCGGCTGAGTGCCAACAACCGGCCCTCTTCCAGCAAATCGATGCCGTCTTGTCGTGCTTCTTCTGCTTCCTCCTCGGTGTACATGGTGACTCATGGGGAGTCGAACTCTATGTCCGTTGGGATGACGGCTTTGGCACCGTAGACGAGGAAGAAGGGCATGAAGCCGGTTGACTTGTTTGGAGTCGTGCGCAGACTCCAGAGGACGGTTGGAAGCTCGTCGAGCCAGCAGCCAGCCGAGCGCTCTAGAGGCTCGATCAACCGAGCCTTGATGCCGGACAGGATGAGGCCGTTTGCTCGCTCCACTTGGCCGTTTGACTGCGGGTGGGCGACAGACGCTAGGTCCAGTCGGATGCCCTGTGTTGCGTAGAAACGGGCCAAGGCGCCTTTGGCAAAATTTGTGCCGTTGTCGGTGATGATGTTGTGTGGTATGCCGTACTGAATTGTGATATCGGTGATGAAGGTCACGGTAGTCGGACCGTTCAGTTTCTTAATTGGCTTTACTTCCACCCACTTGGTGAACTTGTCCACTGCGACAAGTAGGTGAGTTAGACCACCTCGTGCTGTCTTGAACGGTCCCACCATGTCTAGACCCCAAACTGCGAAAGGCCAAGCAATGGGGATGGTCTTGAGCACGGAAGCCGGCTGGTGTGGCTTGGAGCTGAACTTCTGGCACCCTTTGCATTTTGGGACCAACTCCTTGGCCTCTTCCAAGGCAGTCGGCCAAAAGAAACCGTGCCGAAAAGCTTTGGCGACGAGTGCTCTTGAAGCCGCATGGTGACCGCATTCGCCTTGATGGATGTCTTTGAGGATCGCCTGGCCTTGTTCTGGCTCTACGCAGCGCTGGTAGACACCAGTGACACTGCGCCTGACCAGCTCTCTGTTGATTATGGTATAGGCTGCCGCCCGGCATTGTACTTGCCGAGGTGAGGTCTCATCAGTTGGTAGCTCTTTGTTCACCAGGAATTTGAGTATGGGCTGGGCCCATGAGGGTGCTGCTATTTCGTCGACTATCAGAACTGCGACTTGGACGAGGGCGGCTGGGCTGGGAGGCGGCGGGCTGGAGTCAACAGCCACTTGCTGGGCTGATGGAGTCCCCAGGCCGACTGGCACGGTCCTTGGGCCGAGCTCTGGAATCTTTGAGTCCGTCACCGCAGTCCCCGGGCCGGGCTCGACTGTGGCAGCTTTGGAGTCGCCCGCCAAAGTCCCCATTCCGACTGCCGGAGCTCTGGATTCGGATCCGCCGTCTTCGGGAGGAGCCGGTACAAAGAAGGAGTCTGATTCTGGTGAAGGCTTGACAGACGGCTTGAGGAGGCGTTGAAGGGCGACACCAGATGGTATTGCTTGGCGGGTAGAGCCGATTCGTGCCAAGGCGTCTGCTTGGTCGTTGTCGTTTCTTGGCACATGGAGGAACTCGCACCCTTCGGAATACTTGCTGAGCTGCTGCACGAGGAAACGGTAGCTCGCCATGTTTGCGTCTTTCGCGTCCCAGTCGCCAGATGACTGCTGGACCACTAAGTCCGAGTCACCATAACACAGGATCCGGCGGATGCCAAGTTCTTTGGCAAGCCGAAGCCCGTGAATAAGCGCCTCGTACTCGGCCACGTTGTTGGAGGCGGCAAAATGGATTTGCAGTGCATATTTGAGCTTGTCGCCTTTGGGAGAGGTGAGGACGACGCCGGCTCCCAAGCCGGTGCGCATCTTGGAGCCGTCGAAATGCATCCGCCAATGGGTGGAGTCAGGCGCTGGAGGCAGGTACTAGGTCTCGGCCCAGTCGACGAGGAAGTCGGCTAGTGCTTGTGATTTGATAGCGGTGCGGGGCTGGTAGTAGATGGTGTAAGGAGCCAGCTCTATGGCCCACTTGGCCACTCGACCAGAGGCATCTCGGCTACCGATGATCTCGGCAAGTGGAGCCGTGCAGACCACCATGATTGGATGTTCTTGAAAGTAAGGCTTCAATTTCTTGGCAGCAAAGTGCACGCCATAGCACATCTTCTGGTAGTGGGGGTAGTTCTTCTTGGAGGTCGACAGTACTTCGCTCAAGTAATATACTGGTCTCTAGACAAGTAGCGCCTTGCCTTCCTCCTTGTGCTCTACTACAATGACTGTGCTGACTACTCGGCTGGTGGCGGCGATGTTCAGGAGCATAGGTTCCTTGGGAGTCGGAGCCGCCAGGATGGGTGGAGTAGTCAGCATCTTCTTCAACTGGTGGAAAGCTTCGTCCGCCTTATGGTTCCACTCGAAAAAAGTGGTCTTCTTCATGAGTTGGTATAAGGGGAGAACTTTCTCGCCCAGCCGACTGATGAATCGGCTGATGGACGCCAAGCAGCCGGTGAACTTCTGCACATCCAGCAGTCGGTTAGGTACCTCCATTCTCTCGATGCCCTTGATTTTTACTGGGTTGCATTCTATGCCGCGTTCAGAGACTAGGAAACCTAGCAGCTGGCCGGCTGGTACTCCGAAGACACACTTCTCGGGGTTGAGCTTGATCTGGAACCGGCGCAGGTTCTCAAAGGTCTCCTTGAGGTCTTCCAGCAATGTTCCTCGCTTTTCCGTCTTCACCACCACGTCGTCCATGTAAACATGGGCGTTCCTGCCGAGCTGCTTGAGGAGGCACTTCTGCATGCAACGCTGAAAGGTGGCGCCGGCATTCCTCAAGACAAATGTCATGGTGAGGTAGCAGAATGCTCCAAACGGTGTGATGAAGGCGGTCTTCAATCTGTCAGCCGGGTTCAGCTTGATCTGGTGATATCCTGAGTACGCATCCAAGAAACTCAACAGCTCGCATCCGGCTGTGGAGTCTATCACCTGATCAATTCTCGGCAGAGCAAACGGGTCCTTGGGGCAGGCCTTGTTGAGGCTCGTGTAGTCAATACACATTTGCCATTGCTTGTTCTTCTTTAGCACCAGGACCGGATTTTCCAGCCACTCCGGGAAGAAAACTTCCATAATGAAGCCGGCTGCTAGGAGTCAGGCTATCTCTTCTCTAACAACTCTTCTCTTCTCTTCTGATAAGCGGCGCAGGGGCTGCCTGACCGGCTTTGCATCAGATCGGACGTGTAACTTGTGCTCGGCGAAATCCGTCGGTACACCTGGCATGTCCTTGGGAGACCATGCGAAGATGTCCCGATTCTCACGGAGGAAATCGACGAGCTCGCCTTCCTATTTGCTGTCGAGGTTTGCACCTACGACGACGTACCTCTCTGGATGCTCCGGATCCAAGGGTATCTTCTTTGTCTCTTTGGCCGGCTTGAACGAACCTTCGGCTTCCGACTCCTTCGGGTCGGGCGATATCTCCGGCTGCTTGCCGGCCATCGCCACAACTCGCCCAAGGAGTCGCTTCTCGGCTGCAATCACCAGGGACTCGGCCAGCCGACTGCTCTCGGCCGCGCAAGCGGATGACTTCCGGTAGTCGCCGACCATAGTCAGAATTCCCCTGGAACTGGGCATCTACATCTTGAGGTAGGTGTAGTGGGGGACCACCATGAACTTGGCCAAGGCGGGCCGGCCAAGTAGCGCATGGTATGGGCTCTCAAGATCCACCACCTCAAACCAAACAGACTCTCTTCGGAAGTGATCTTTGTCCCCAAAGAGGACGTCAATCAGGATCTTGCCGATTGGTGAGCAGAAAAGCCCAGGGACAATGCCGTGGAACACAGTCCGGCTGTTCTGTAGCTGTCTCTGCTTGATTCCTAACTTCTCCATGGTGTCCTTGTACAGGATGTTGATGCTGCTGCCCCCATCTATCAGAACTCGCGAGAAACGCGCGGCCTGTTTGTCCGTTGCAAAGGTGGCGTCCAGGACCAAGGCGTAGGAGCCCGGACTCGGCATCACTTCTGGGTGGTCAGCCCTACTCCAGCTGATGGGCCTCTCAGACCAGTGCATGAACTCTGGCGTCTCTGAGGCTACTGCGTTCACCTCTTGTCGCTGCAGCCGCCTGCTGCGTCGATCATCAGCCACACTAGTGAACACCATGTAGGCTCCGTGCTCTTCAGGGTACTCGTCTTGTATCGCGCCGACTGGCCTGACTGCCGGCTGCTGGGGCAGAGGCGGAGGTGGCTGCCTAGCGGGCGGGGGTGGCAGGAGGCCGTCTCCCTTGGCGATCCTGGTGAGCCAGTGGCACTTCCGGGTGGTGTGATTTGATGGCTTCACGCCGCTGTGGAACTTGAAAGGTCCATCCAAGGTCTGCTCATAGGAGAAGGCCGGCAACCAGTTCGGCTTGCCGCCTTTCTGTCGCTTGGGCGGAGGCTGCTTTTCCGGCTGCTGGGCTTCAACGGTCGTGACCTGCCGGCTGCTGGAAGCCGGCTGCGGGGCCTTGCGCTTGTTATCGCCCTGCTGTTGTCGCCGGCCGGCGTCTACCGCCGGAGTTCTTGGAGCCTGAGGAGCTACCTTACCCGTCGTGCTGATTTGAATTTCCGTCTTCATGGAGGAGTCAGCCGTAGCGTACTTGTCCGCTATGATCAGCAGCTCATCGAGGGTTTCTGGCTCGTCGCAGAGGAGCTTGTGCTTGAGGAGGGTTCCTTCTCGGCACCCGGCTGTAAAGTACTCGATGGCCTGCACCTCGTGCATGCCCTCGCAGGAGTTCCGGAGCTCAGCCCAACGCGTGAGGTAGTCGCGAGTCGACTCGTCAGGACCTTGCACGCATAGGGAGAGCTGACGAGGCTTGGGAGGACGCTTGTATGTGCTAGTGAAGTTGCGAACGAATGCTTCAGTGAAGTCGACCCAGCTATTGATGCTGCGCGGCTTTAGGCTGTTCAGCCATGTCCGGGCTGTGCCCTGGAGCATGAGCGGAACGTACTTTACGGCGACACGCTTATTGCCGTTCGTTATGCTGACAGCCGTGGAGTAGTCGACTAGCCAGTCTTCTGGCTTCACGGAGCCGGTATACTTGGGCGTGTCTCTTGGGAGCGTGAACCCTCTGGGAAAGGGCTTGTCCCAAATGCGGGGTCCGAAACAAGGCGGACCCAGCTCGTCTTCTTCTTCCAACACCAGGGACCGGTGAAGTCGGTCGACCCAGTGGCGGGCGTCATTCTCTCCAACTCCCTCTCGGCGGCCAAGGCGGTCACCTAGAGTCGGATGGTCAACAGGCGGCGGGGAGACTCGCCTCTCCTTGCGGGGAGGGGGAGGCGGACAGTCGTCCCGTCGTTCCACTGCTCTCGGGCGGCCGTCTCGGTCGCGCTCTATGGTAATCCGAGTCCGACTGTGGCTGACAACCGGCTTCTTGTCCTTCCTTCCTCGGGCACCGCTAGTCGGCGTCCGAGACGTTGTGCCTTGATCTTAGTGCGGGTCGTCGTTTGGCCGCTGCAGCGCCTCCATGCGGCAGTCGGCCTCGTTCTGCGCGGCGGACGCTTCGAGGAGCCGCTGGACTCGCTCCATCATGAGGCGGTGCTCTTCGCCCTCGAAATTGTCCAGCTCATCCGCCGCTGCCTGGGCAGCTCAGATGTTCTCCGCTGGCATAGCATACACGGGGCGGCTAGCCCTACACAGGCTGGCGATGGCTACGCCGCGCTGCTGAATCGCGCCAAGGCGGCTGGGCCCTGCCGGGGCTGGCGAGCCGCCAACAGCGCGATACATCTCCCGCTGGTAAGCTTCTAACAAGCGTCTCATGCTGGCTAGCTTCTTCGCGCCTTCAACAAGCTGAAGGCGGCGTGCTTCTAACGTCTCTGCGTCAGCATCTTCCGGAATGGGCGCAGCTAGGTCTTGCAGCGCCGCGCCGAGTGAGTCGGGCACCCTTCCACCAGGGAACTCGTCATGACTGATGACCAGCACCTCAGTGACGGTGCTCCCGTCGCTCTCCGCGTGGGGGAGAGGTTCGTCGTAGACCACCACGTTGGTGGGGAACGCGTCGACCGACGCGGTGTCGGAGTCGACCAGCATCGGGTCGGTGGGGCCTACGGACTCCAAGTCTACGGCGGGCTCGCCGGAAACGTGGAGTTGATCGAGGAGGCCCGCGAGGAGGTTTTCGGGGCCACCTGTGCCTGCGTCGGATGCAGGTTCGTCGGAGAGGCAGACCCCGCCGACAAGTTCGGCCAAGGAGCTGGCTGCGCAGGCGATCTCAACGCCCGCAGCGCGTCGACGCAAACTTCATCTGGCGTGCCTGGCTGGCTGCGCTCGCCAGGGAGAAAAAGGGTTTCCGTCCAGAACAGATCTCCGGACGGCGGTGCACCTCGCCCCACGGTGGGCACCAAATGTCGGGGGTTTGGTGTGACATATGCCAACAGATGGCTTATCATGGTGGGGGCGAGTAGAACGTCGCCGGTCCCTGGAAGCGGGATGAGGCGAAGACATGCACGCCGGCGAATCTTACCCAGCTTCGGGGCTCTCCGGGGAGATAATACCCCTACTGCTGCTCTGCGGGGTCTCCGCATGATCACTATGGTCAAGGGTTTACACGGTTGCTCCTTGAGCTGTGTATGGTGGTAGGAGAGGGCAAGGCTAGCTCTCTCCCTCTATCTGGTGTGGTATAGAACTACTGCAATCCAACCCTTTGCATGGGTGCCCTGGGGGTTTATATAGGCCTACCCCCCAGGGGTACAATGGTAATTCGACTGGGTGCGGGCCCAGCTGTCAGTGCCTCCGACCTCCGACTTCTCCGCCGACTGCTGGGCCCCGCCGACTGGTCTGGTACGGAGCCGACAGGCCACGTCCGCCGCGGGTGGGTCTTGCCGGCTGCTGATTACTGTAGCCGTGCTCCTGATGACGCAGGCTTGGTCATGGGGTCGTGGCAACAGCCCCGCCGCCTGGCGGGCGATCACTATGGCCACTCCCCATCTCTTCTTGATTAATGGCGCGTGGGCCCCGGGGGAGGGCTCGGCCGACTCCCCAGGGCCGACTCCCAACGGGTCCGACTGGCGGTCCTCCCGCCATCTCCCGAGGTCTCGCTGACTGGTGGGCCCCGCCACCTCCAGGCCGTACAGACAAGCCGTCATGGGCGCAGGACCAGGTACAGTGGTGCTGATGTCAGGGCCGGCTGGGCAACAGGGCCACGCCGCAGGGAGATCTTCCCAAGTACGACGCGCTGTAGCCATGCCTGCCCTTGGTAAGGGGTGGGGAGTGGGCTTCATTGTAGCCACGCCCCTGCCCCGTCCCCCTCGATGAGGTCATGGTTTGTTGGAGTCGCCGGCCGACTCCCCAAAGCCGGCTTCTCTGGAAGTCGCCCCTGGGACTCGGCCGTGAGCGGGCAATCGGCTTTTCGCCCTGTGGTCTTGAGGGGCGCAGCCTGCCCCGATGTCTTGAAAGGTTATGGGGCTCGCGTTGGCCTACCCGTGGCCCATTACTCCGACATCTCCTTACCGACCTGCTCTGTCTCCTTGGCTAGACCGAGGGCTTCACCATCTCTTCATCAACTTACTTCGGAGACTTCGGCGTCACCAGCCGACCAGCTTCATCACATTAGCTGGACCATGGGCTTTTCCTCGGCGAGCCAACCTTTGCTAGCATCGCCATTCCACTGCTTCATCACCCATCAGGCAATGGGTGTGCGGATCGAGCCCCAATTTTGGGGGTAACCTTTCTCCAGATTGGTACAACAAATAAACCAGGTGCTATTAATCCTAGTATTTTTTCTTGCTTGAGTTTATTTTTCCCAAGGAATTATTACTCCGGTTTGTTTCATCATCTATACACAGGTCTATCAAATGGTGGCCGCACTAACAATGGCCGCGTGGTGGTTCGGTTAGTTTTCGTATACAGTTCGGCAAATGCCGTATCTAGAACTCAGACCGGCCTGCAAATTCGGGCTTGGCCACGCCTTCACTGCGTCACGCCGATGCCCTGCATCGACATGACTTCGGCGCCAGGCCACATCTCTTTCAATAAATTATTTTTGCAAAAATCAATTATCCTTTTTGGACCGCACTATATTATGTGTGTAGGTGATCGACTTCGACTGCGTCACATGGTCTCTTCGGCAAGCCGACGCCGTCGTCCTAATCGGCGTAAATCGGCTCGTGTGATCACCTTGTTGGTCGTGTTGCCATATCGACGTGTTTGGTTGCCTCGGGGACTTCAGCATTGCCGAGAGAGCTCTCCCTCATCGAGTGTTCGGCGCACAGGCCATATTTCTTTTATTACTTACTTTGCATAAATTATTGATTATGCAACATTTTTTTTACTATTATTCCTATTATCTCCGGCTTGCACTATTTTCTGTGCATAGGTAGATAATCCGGGCAGCGTTGTCACCGCGGCGTACCGATGTACCACGTCACCTCGGCTGACCAGGGGCTTGGTCATCACTTCATTAACACATGTTGGGGGCTTCGGCGTCACACTGCCGGCCTGCTCCGTCGCCGCGGTCGAACTGGGGTTTTCACCTCGCCCATCGACTATGCTGTGTCACCACTTCATCAAGCCGAGTTCTTTACCCGGACATCTCGGGACCGGCTTGGGGGCTGGGATCTCGTCCCGCCACAATCTCGGCTTGCGTCGTCAACATCGAGCACATTAACCAGCTAAGTCGCTTTTATGCTAAAAAACTTTCAGTTTTAAATTTTGTTCGGTTCGACCAAGCATTATGCTTTTCGGCACAAAGTTGTTTGGGAGAAAGTTCCTTGTCATAACTTTGTTTGTGACTCGCATATTCAAATACCCCATTTATTTGGGGGCTCCCTTGATGGAGCTTTTCCTCTTGCATATGATTATACTTGTACAGCTTCATTCCTTGTTCGTGTATTACGCCACAATATGCACCATATTGACTTAAGCGATTTGCAAGCTGGGTTGCCTCGCTCCTGTGTTTACCCCTACGTTCCCGATTGTTCGGCTATGGAGTAAAGGGAGCACCTCTGCGATTGTCACGATCGGGTCATCCGAGCCGGACCTCAGACTGGGTGAAGCCGAAAGCTAGCGCTCTTATTGTTTCAATTTATGGTCGGCACACAACGGAACTCATGAGTACAAAAAATCTATTGCACAAGTCTCATAGTAACAGTGAGCACCGAAGAAAGGTATCGGTGGGGGTACTATTTTCTTCGAAGATGCTTCTTACACTTCGTCAGTAATATAGCATAAGTTCCCTGAGCGCGCTTTGTCTGTTACAGCCTGATGGCCTGGTCATCGGAAACAACGTCGATACTCTCGACAGGTGGAGTACATGACACTTTTCGGCCCTTGGCCGAAGAGGGAGAAGCCGACGGTCGATTAAGACGCGTTTAAAGTTCGGGTGAACACAGATATGATATAAGTACTTCGGTACATACAATCATTATACATAAAATTCTTTTACCCAAGTCACTTGGGGGCTCTTAAAATCTATAGGAGTTGTTTTATAGTAAATGTGTTTTCTTCCTAGTCGTTGCAAAATATTTTTCTATCGCTCCTTTTTCGACGCGAGTGTGTGGTCAATAGCCAGATAACCCATTTTCTCTCTAGTGACCGCTCAAGTTTAGTTCGCTAAACCGGTCTAACGAGCAGCACTCCGCCTTCGGATAGGAGGCTGCAGCCGTATGCTGACCCGCTTGAAGTCTTGAGATCGGATGTGTCATATTAATGCACGACAGAAGCACAAAAGTATGACCAATTTTCGGATTGGCTCGGAACACTTGATCTTATTCAGACGTCAGGTTTTCACTGACGTTTTTTTGGTTTTCCAAGCCTATGGTACTTTTAAACTATTTGTGTGTTTCCAGCATTAGTCTCGTAGTGCATCGCCGGACACCTTTAGAGATTCGGCAAAAACACTCTCGGATATTGCCATATATGCATCGGTTTCGAATTGTGTCTTCGGTCAATAGTTGGGTTGCCCGGCTCCCGTGCTTGCCTCCTACGTTCCGCTTTGTTCGGCTAGGTGTGCAAAGGGAGAACCACTGTGATTGTGCTTCCAGCTCACATGGTTAAGCACCTCAGTGGAGAAAGCCGGAAACTGACTATCACAATAGGTGTAAACTGGTCAGCGATCCGATGACTATGTTAAATGATGGGTCGTTCATAACATTGGCTGAAGTGTTTACGGCTCGACCTCAGATGTCGCCGAACACTAACCGGGGGCTCATAGCTAGCTTCCCCAGTTTAAAGCTCCTATGACTAAGCGAAAGTTATAAACCCCACATATCTGATTGCCTCGTTTCCGCTAACACAACCGCCTTCGGGCACCGAGACGTCGACTAAGGGTTGTTTTGTTATTGTGGAAACACCCTGCGTAGTATCTACCAAGGGGTAGAGGTCGACGATGGGCCACTTTCAATTGATAAACGGTCGCAATGGAGTCAAAATAATGATGTAAAGTACTTGGATACATAGAATCATTACACATAATCTGTGATTTTACTCTGGATATCGATCCTTAATTCGGCCACCCGTGCCCACATTAAGGCTCGGGGGCTACTGGGCTTTGCGCTCATTATTTACAAATATTAAAGGGGCACATCGATCCCCTAATCTGGTGTTGCCACCCGACCAATGTCTCGGGGGCTACTGCATTGCCTATTCAATGCAGAAAATTCAAAAGGCTCAGTGTTCGGCTTGATCGAACTATGGAAAAGCGCGTCTTCGGACAACAATAAGTACCATCTGGACCTATCTGGCATCAAGCTAATATATCACGGTGACTTCTCACGACCCTCTCTCAAGGGCCCGTCCGCTGATCATTATTATTTCTAATATAGTACACTACGTTTTTATTCCTATGTATGCTGCCGAGCTAGGAGTTGATCCTCAGGCCGATTTCACGCATCGACCTGAGTCTCAGGGGCTACTGGGAACAGCGGTTTTATGCTTGCCTTCAGGTGCATCTCGGGTTTTAGACTGATACACACCTTGAGGGCTACTGGATATACATCAGCAGAGAATAAACTGCACTAGTTAAAAATATTCACAAAAAATCAGCCCGCGGTCGGGGTAGTGCACCACCTTGGAAGCAGTCCGGCATAAAGCTCGGGCGCTAGCGGCTAGCTCGATTGAGGGCATTTTCGGCATTAAGCTCGGCTAAACTCCTTCAACTTTTTTGGACTAAGATGATCTATGGCATCTTGGATATAGTCCGGCGTTGGAGCTTGGGCACAGTCCGGCGTTGGAGCTCGGATACATTTCGGCGTTGGAGCTTGGAAGCAGTCCGACATTGGTGCTCGGCTGCAAAAGATACCTTGAATGCAGTTCAGCATTAGAGCTCGGACGCAAGAGGACACTGGCTCCGGGAAACAACTTCAAACCCAAGGTGTGGCATAAAAATAACAAGGCATTGATAAAGGCCGGAAACTTAAGGGGGCTCCTCGGATACCCGACGTGTAAACTCTTCGGATTCACTTTGGCGATCCTCAAGATCGAAGATGAGAATATTTGTTGAACCAGTTTTCAAGACCGATGACCGAAGATGAAGAACAGTTCAGAAGAATCGAGGAGCGTCCCTAACTTGAAGACCGGTTCAGGGGGCTATTGACGGTGTCCTGGACTAGGGGGTACTCACCACGTCATCTCCACATCTGTTAGATTGGGCCAAGGACCCCCATGGCTGTATACTCATGGGCCAGTTCGGACAGCTGCCGCGTACAAGGAAGATTCCACAAGACTTGGTGATCAAGACAAGGACTCCTCCCCACCGGCGTATTCGGCTAGGACTCTTGTTATCCAAGGCCTCTGGTGCATTATATAAACCGAGGCCAGGCTAGTCGATAGATCATCATCAACAATCATACCATAGGCTAGCTTCTAGGGTTTAGCCTCTACGATCTCGTGGTACATCAACTCTTGTAATACTCATATAATCAAGATCAATCAAGCAGGACGTAGGGTATTACCTCCATCAAGAGGGCCCGAACCTGGGTAAACATCGTGTCCCCTGCCTCCTGTTACCATCCGTCTTAGACGCAAAGTTCAGGACCCCCTACCCGGGATCCACCGGTTTTGACACCGACAGCGACTTAATACGCATCCATTGCAATCCGGGATTTTTGTAACCCGACGGCTTATAGCCTTTGTGAAAGTCAATAATTGATAACCCTTTTGAAACACCAATTTCAATTTTTTGATGATGGGCTTGAACTTAATCATTTATGTAAGTCATAACTCTGCAAATGCTGCACAGAGTTCAAACAACATATGCCCTGGCGACTTAACATCAAAAGCCAGGGCGGGTAACAACCCAAACATGATATAGTCTTATGAAATTATAGAAAGACCAGAATTAAGGCCATTGTAGCCTAAACATACTGGCAACTTAAAGTGAGGGCGGGTTATCAAACCTCGCATATTCATACAACAATTTAAAAACATATCTAGAAAATTGGCTCAAACTACCGGCTTACATCGCCACATCCAGTGAGGATAATAATCCAATGATTGATAAGCGCATGATTCCAATGGCGCAATCCAAAATATACTGGCGACTTAATGTCCAAAGCCAGGGCGGGTTATCAAACCTCGCATACTTATATAACCAAGAAAACATACCTGTAAAATTGACTTATACTGCCATCTTAAATTGCCGTATCCAATGAGGATGTCAATCCCAAAGATTTATAAGCGTATAATTCCAATGGCGCAATCCAAAATATACTGGTCCAAAGCCAGGGCGCTTACCAAACCCAACATATTCATACCATTATTGAAAGACATACCTGTAGATTAATACCATGGTGATGCCTTAATAATTATAATCCAGAGCCAGTATCAACCCGGAGTCATGAAATATCATCATTTTGATTGCTCAAGGCAAAATATCCTGGCGACGTAAAGTCTGCTATCAGGGCGGGTTATCAAAACCAATGATGCTCAATGATGAGTCATGTAATCAAGGCTACATGTCCTATGAAATTGGTTCAAACTGCCGGCTTACAACGCCATATGCAGCAAGGGTAACAGCCCAAAGAATTAGAGCGTAGCGCCCTGTTCAATTTATTCATACTGCCATCTTACAACGCCGTATGCAGCAAGGGGTAGCATCCCAAAACTTAGAGCACAACACTCTAAGAACATAATCATCATACCCTGGTGACTTAAAGTCCACAACCAGGCCGGGTTAACAAACGCCGGAAAGATTCATATATGAACCATAAGGAAACATAGCCCTCATTGGTTTTCAACCATGTATTAACATGTCACAAGAGATGAATATCAAAAAATGTACAAATCAAATGTAAATCAAAAAACAAGGCTTTCACAGGCTGCCAAGCCTTTAAATCAAGTGCTTTTCAAGGGCCGCACAGCTAGTGAGTTAAACCTTCATTCAATCTTGTAAGTTGGGCCTCACAGGATCAATCGCCGTTTTAACTTTGACAAGTTCCGGGTCTATATAAGATTGACTGTCAAGAGTATGGCGAGTCATTCCAGTCAATCTGGGTGGAGTGGCAGATTTAAAAGGCAGGATAACCCGGGTTTTCAGGTGAATACACCTGGCTTCCAAGCCTACTACCAGGGTCATCAAAGCTCTTGTCCATTTAACAAAGAGCCCCCAAGTAATATTTCATTCCAGGCGTAAAAGCTAGATCGATAGAGTAGTCATAGCTATGCTCAATGAGCAGGAAGCCCCCAAGTAATTTTTAATAAGCCATCAAGGTAGCTTACCTATGTTTGAACTGCACATTATAGCAAGTTCTCTTTGGTAACAATCTAGCTTGGGCAGAAAATCCTCAAGTCAGTTTTAACAAGGCGTATAAGTCGGAACAAAGGGTAATCATAGTTATGCTCAGTGAGCAAGAAGCCCCCATGTTATTTGTAACAAGGCGTGCAAGCCGGATGAAGAGGGTGTTGGAAATATGCCCTAGAGGCAATAATAAAAGCATTATTATTATATTTCCTTGTTCATGATAATTGTCTTTATTCATGCTATAATTGTGTTATCCGGAAATCGTAATGCATGTGTGAATAACAGACACCAACATGTCCCTAGTGAGCCTCTAGTTGACTAGGTCGTTGATCAACAGATAGTCATGGTTTCCTGACTATGGACATTAGATGTCATTGATAACGAGATCGCATCATTAGGAGAATGATGTGATGGACAAGACCCAATCCTAAACATAGCACAAGATCGTATAGTTCGTTTGCTAGAGTTTTCCAATGTCAAAGTATCTTTTCCTTAGACCATGAGATCGTGTAACTCCCGGATACCGTAGGAGTGCTTTGGGTCTACCAAACGTCACAACGTAACTGGGTGACTATAAAGGTAGACTACGGGTATCTCCGAAAGTGTCTGTTGGGTTGACACGGATCAAGACTGGGATTTGTCACTCCGTATGACGGAGAGGTATCACTGGGCCCACTCGGTAATGCATCATCATAATGAGCTCAAAGTGACCAAGTGTCTGGTCACGGGATCATGCATTACGGTACGAGTAAAGTGACTTGCCGGTAACGAGATTGAATGAGGTGTTGGGATACCGACGATCGAATCTCGGGCAAGTAACATATCGATTGACAAAGGGAATTGCATACGGGGTTGATTGAATCCTCGACATCGTGGTTCATCCGATGAGATCATCGTGGAGCATGTGGGAACCAACATGGGTATCCAGATCCCGCTGTTGGTTATTGACCGGAGAGTCGTCTCGGTCATGTCTGCTTGTCTCCCGAACTCGTAGGGTCTACACACTTAAGGTTCGGTGACGCTAGGGTTGTGAAGATATGTATATGTAGAAACCCGAATGTTGTTAGGAGTCCCGGATGAGATCCCGGACGTCACGAGGAGTTCCGGAATGGTCCGGAGGTAAAGAATTATATATAGGAAATGCTGTTTCGGCCATCGGGACAAGTTTCGGGGTTATCGGTATTGTACCGGGACCACTGGAGGGGTCCCGGGGGCCCACCGGGTGGGGCCACCTGTCTGGGGGGCCACATGGGCTGTAGGGGGTGCGCCTTGGCCTTCATGGGCCAAGGGCACCAGCCCCACTAGGCCCATGCGCCTAGGGTTTCCAAGGGGGAGGAGTCCAAGTGGTGGAAGGCACCTCTGGGTGCCTTGGGGGGGAGGGAATCCTCCCCCTGGCCGCCGCACCTAGGAGATCAGATCTCCTAGGCTGCGCACCCCCCCTTGGCCCTCCTATATATAGTGGGGGAGAGGAGGGAATTCATACCAGCCCCTGGCGCCTCCCTCTCTCCCGTTACGTCTCTCTCTCGCAGTATAGGCGAAGCCCTGCTACTGTGACGCCCTGCATCCACCACCACGCCGTCGTGCTGCTGGATCTTCATCAACCTCTCCTTCCCCCTTGCTGGATCAAGAAGGAGGAGACGTCTCCCGTCCCGTACGTGTGTTGAACGCGGAGGTGCCGTCCGTTCGGCGCTTGGTCATCGGTGATTTGGATCACTTCGTGTTCGACTACATCATCACCGTTCTTTTGAATGCTTCCGTGCGCGATCTACAAAGGTATGTAGATGCATCCAATGACTCGTTGCTAGATGAACTCCTAGATGATCTTGGTGAAACGAGTAGGAAATTTTTTGTTTTCTGCAACGTTCCCCAACAGTGGCATCATGAGCTAGGTCTATGCGTAGTTCTTCTTGCGCGAGTAGAACACAATTAGTTGTGGGCGTAGATTTGTCAACTTTCTTGCCGTTACTAGTCTTTTCTTGCTTCAGCGGTATTGTGGGATGAAGCGGCCCGAACCAACCATACACGTACGCTTACGTGAGACCGGTTCCACCGACTAATATGCACTAGTTGCATAAGGTGGCTGGCGGGTGTCTGTCTCTCCCACTTTAGTTGGAGCGGATTCGATGAACAGGGTCCTTATGAAAGGGTAAATAGAAGTTGACAAATCACGTTGTGGCTTTAACGTAGATAAGAAGACGTTCTTGCTAGAACCCTAATTCAGCCACGTAAAACTTGCAACAACAATTAGAGGACGTCTAACTTGTTTTTGCAGCAAGTGGTTTGTGATATGATATGGCCAAAGTTGTGATGAATGATGAATGATCTATATGAGATGTATGAGATGTTCATGCTATTGTAATAGGAATCACGACTTGCATGTCGATGAGTATGACAACCGGCAGGAGCCATAGGAGTTGTCTTTATTCTTTTATATGACCTGCGTGTCATTGAGAAATGCCATGTAAATTACTTTACTTTATTGCTAAACGCGTTAGCCATAGTAGTAGAAGTAATAGTTGGCGAGCAACTTCATGGAGACACGATGATGGAGATCATGATGATGGAGATCATGGTGTCAAGCTGGTGACAAGATGATCATGGAGCCCCAAGATGGAGATCAAAGGAGCTATGTGATATTGGCCATATCATGTCACGTTTATTATTTGATTGCATGTGATGTTTATCATGTTTCTGCATCTTGTTTACTTAGAACGACGGTAGTAAATAAGATGATCCCTCATAACAATTTCAAGAAGTGTTCTCCCCTAACTGTGCACCATTCCTAAAGTTCGTCGTTTCTAAGCACGCCGTGATGATCGGGTGTGATGGATCCTTACGTTCACATACAACGGGTGTTGACGAGCCTAGCATGTACAGACATGGCCTCGGAACACATGCAAAACACTTAGGGTTAACTTGACGAGCCTAGCATGTACAGACATGGCCTCGGAACACAGAAGACCGAAAGGTCGAGCATGAGTCGTATAGAAGATACGATCAACATGAAGATGTTCACCCATGTTGACTAGTCCGTCTCACGTGATGATCGGACACGGCCTAGTTAACTCGGATCATGTAATACTTAGATGACTAGAGGGATGTCTAATCTAAGTGGGAGTTCATTAATAATTTGATTAGATGAACTTAATTATCATGAACTTAGTCTAAAATATTTTACACTATGTCTTGTAGATCAAATGGCCCACGTAGTCCTCAACTTCAACGCGTTCCTAGAGAAAACCAAGCTGAAAGACGATGGCAGCAACTATACGGACTGGGTCCAGAACCTGAGGATCATCCTCATAGCTGCCAAGAAAGATTATGTCCTACAAGCACCGCTAGGTGATCCACCCGTCCCATAGAACCAAGACGTTATGAACGCTTGGCAGACACGTGTTGACGACTACTCCCTCGTTCAGTGCGGCATGCTTTACAGCTTAGAGCCGGGGCTCCAAAAGCGTTTTGAGAGACATGGAGCATACGAGATGTTCGAAGAGCTGAAAATGGTTTTTCAAGCTCATGCCCGGATCGAGAGATATGAAGTCTCCGATAAGTTCTTCAGCTGTAAGATGGAGGAAAATAGTTCTGTCAGTGAGCACATACTCACTATGTCTGGGTTGCATAACCGCTTGTCTTAGCTGGGAGTTAATCTCCCGGATGATGCGGTCATTGACAGAATCCTCCAGTCGCTTCCACCAAGCTACAAGAGCTTTGTGATGAACTTCAACATGCAGGGGATGCAAAAGACCATTCCTGAGTTGTTCTCAATGCTGAAATCAGCGGAGGTAGAAGTCAAGAAGGAGCATCAAGTGTTGATGGTCAATAAAACCACTAAGTTCAAGAAAGGCAAGGGTAAAAAGAACTTCAAGAAGGACGGCAAGGAAGTTGCCGCACCCGGCAAGCAAGCTGCCGGGAAGAAGCCAAAGAATGGACCCAAGCCTGAGACGGAGTGCTTTTATTGCAAAGGAAAGGGTCACTGGAAACGGAACTGCCCCAAATACTTAGCGGACAAGAAGGCCGGCAACACCAAAGGTATATTTGATATACATGTAATTGATGTGTACCTTACCAGTACTCGTAGTGACTCCTGGGTATTTGATACCGGTGCCGTTGCTCATATTTGTAACTCACAGCAGGAGCTGCGGAATAAACGGAGACTGGCAAAGGAAGAGGTGACGATGCGCGTCGGGAATGGTTCCAAGGTCGATGTGATCGCCGTCGGCACGCTGCCTCTGCATTTACCTACGGGATTAGTTTTAAACCTCAATAACTATTATTTAGTGCCAGCTTTGAGCATGAACATTGTATCGGGATCTCGTTTAATTCGAGATGGCTACTCATTTAAATCTGAGAATAATGGTTGTTCCATTTATATGAGAGATATGTTTTATGGTCATGCTCCTATGGTGAATGGTTTATTCTTAATGAGTCTCGAACGTAATGCTACACATGTTCATAATGTGAGTACCAAAAGATGTAAGGTTGATAATGATAGTTCCACATACTTGTGGCACTGCCGCCTTGGTCACATAGGTGTCAAACGCATGAAGAAGCTCCATGCAGATGGACTTTTAGAGTCTCTTGATTATGAATCATTTGACACGTGCGAACCATGCCTTATGGGTAAAATGACCAAGACTCCGTTCTCAGGAACAATGGAGCGAGAAACTGACTTATTGGAAATCATACATACTGATGTGTGCGGTTCAATGAGTGTTGAGGCTCGCGGTGGCTATCGTTATGTTCTCACCCTCACTGATGACTTAAGTAGATATGGGTATGTCTACTTAATGAAACACAAGTCTGAAACCTTTGAAAAGTTTAAGGAATTTCAGAGTGAGGTTGAGAATCAACATGACAGGAAAATCAAGTTTCTACGATCAGATCGTGGAGGAGAATACTTGAGTCACGAATTTGGTACGCACTTAAGAAAATGTGGAATAGTTTCACAACTCACGCCGCCTGGAACACCTCAGCGTAACGGTGTGTCCGAACGTCGTAATCGCACTCTATTGGATATGGTGCGGTCTATGATGTCTCTTACTGATTTACCGCTATCTTTTTGGGGCTATGCTTTAGAGACTGCCGCATTCACTTTAAATAGGGCTCCGTCGAGATCCGTTGAGACGACACCGTATGAATTATGGTTTGGGAAGAAACCTAAGCTGTCGTTTCTAAAAGTTTGGGGATGCGATGCTTATGTCAAGAAACTTCAACCTGAGAAGCTCGAACCCAAGTCGGAAAAATGCGTCTTCATAGGATACCCTAAAGAAACTATTGGGTATACCTTCTACCTCAGATCCGAAGGCAAGATCTTTGTTGCCAAGAACGGACTCTTTCTAGAGAAAGAGTTTCTCTCGAAAGAAGTAAGTGGGAGGAAAGTAGAGCTTGATGAAGTATTACCTCTTGAACCGGCAAATGGCGCAACTCAAGAAAATGTTCCTGAGGTGCCTACACCGACTAGAGAGGAAGTTAATGATAATGATCAAGATACTTCTGATCAAGCTCCTACTGAGATTCGAAGGTCCACAAGGACACGTTCCGCACCAGAGTGGTACGGCAACCCTGTCTTGGAAATCATGTTGTTAGACAACGGTGAACCTTCGAACTATGAAGAAGCGATGGCGGGCCCGGATTCCGACAAATGGCTAGAAGCCATGAAATCCGAGATAGGATCCATGTATGAAAACGAAGTATGGACTTTGACTGACTTGCCCGTTGAACGGCGAGCCATAGAGAATAAATGGATCTTTAAGAAGAAGACAGACGCGGATGGTAATGTGACCATCTATAAAGCTCGGCTTGTCGCTAAGGGTTATCGACAAGTTCAAGGGGTTGACTACGATGAGACTTTCTCACCGGTAGCGAAGCTAAAGTCCGTCCGAATCATGTTAGCAATTGCCGCATTCTACGATTATGAGATATGGCAAATGGACGTCAAAACGGCATTCCTTAATGGTTTCCTTAAGGAAGAATTGTATATGATGCAGCCGGAAGGTTTTGTCGATCCTAAGAATGCTGACAAGGTGTGCAAGCTCCAACGCTCGATTTATGGGCTGGTGCAAGCATCTCGGAGTTGGAACATTCGCTTTGATGAGATGATCAAAGCGTTTGGGTTTACACAGACTTATGGAGAAGCCTGCGTTTACAAGAAAGTGAGTGGGAGCTCTGTAGCATTTCTCATATTATATGTAGATGACATACTGTTGATGGGAAATGATATAGAACTCTTGGACAGCATCAAGGCCTACTTGAATAAGAGTTTTTCAATGAAGGACCTTGGAGAAGCTGCTTATATATTAGGCATCAAAATCTATAGAGATAGATCAAGACGCCTCATAGGTCTTTCACAAAGTACATACCTTGATAAGATATTGAAGAAGTTCAATATGGATCATTCTAAGAAGGGGTTCTTACCTGTATTACAAGGTGTGAAATTGAGCTCAGCTCAATGTCCGACCACGGCAGAAGAAATAGAAGAGATGAGTGTCATCCCCTATGCCTCAGCCATAGGTTCTATTATGTATGCCATGCTGTGTACTAGACCTGATGTAAACCTTGCCGTAAGTTTGGTAGGAAGGTACCAAAGTAATCCCGGCAAGGAACACTGGACAGCGGTCAAGAATATCCTGAAGTACCTGAAAAGGACTAAGGAAATGTTTCTCATTTATGGAGGTGACGAAGAGCTCGTCGTAAAGGGTTACGTCGATGCTAGCTTCGACACAGATCTGGATGACTCTAAGTCACAAACCGGATACGTGTATATGTTGAATGGTGGAGCAGTGAGCTGGTGCAGCTGCAAGCAGAGCGTCGTGGCGGGATCTACATGTGAAGCGGAGTACATGGCAGCCTCAGAGGCAGCACATGAAGCAATATGGGTGAAGGAGTTCATCACCGACCTAGGAGTCATACCCAATGCGTCGGGGCCAATCAAACTCTTTTGTGACAACACTGGAGCTATTGCACTTGCCAAAGAGCCCAGGTTTCACAAGAAGACAAGGCAGATCAAGCGTCGCTTCAACTCCATCCGTGAAAATGTTCAAGATGGAGACATAGAGATTTGTAAAGTACATATGGACCTGAATGTAGCGGATTCGTTGACTAAACCTCTCCCTAGAGCAAAACATGATCAACACCAGAATTCCATGGGTGTTCGATTCATCACAATGTAACTAGATTATTGACTCTAGTGCAAGTGGGAGACTGTTGGAAATATGCCCTAGAGGCAATAATAAAAGCATAATTATTATATTTCCTTGTTCATGATAATTGTCTTTATTCATGCTATAATTGTGTTACCCGGAAATCGTAATGCATGTGTGAATAACAGACACCAACATGTCCCTAGTGAGCCTCTAGTTGACTAGGTCGTTGATCAACAGATAGTCATGGTTTCCTGACTATGGACATTAGATGTCATTGATAACGAGATCGCATCATTAGGAGAATGATGTGATGGACAAGACCCAATCCTAAACATAGCACAAGATCGTATAGTTCGTTTGCTAGAGTTTTCCAATGTCAAAGTATCTTTTCCTTAGACCATGAGATCGTGTAACTCCCGGATACCGTAGGAGTGCTTTGGGTCTACCAAACGTCACAACGTAACTGGGTGACTATAAAGGTAGACTACGGGTATCTCCGAAAGTGTCTGTTGGGTTGACACGGATCAAGACTGGGATTTGTCACTCCGTATGACGGAGAGGTATCACTGGGCCCACTCGGTAATGCATCATCATAATGAGCTCAAAGTGACCAAGTGTCTGGTCACGGGATCATGCATTACGGTACGAGTAAAGTGACTTGCCGGTAACGAGATTGAACGAGGTATTGGGATACCGACGATCGAATCTCGGGCAAGTAACATATCGATTGACAAAGGGAATTGCATACGGGGTTGATTGAATCCTCGACATTGTGGTTCATCCGATGAGATCATCATGGAGCATGTGGGAACCAACATGGGTATCTAGATCCCGCTGTTGGTTATTGACCGGAGAGTCGTCTCGGTCATGTCTGCTTGTCTCCCGAACCCGTAGGGTCTACACACTTAAGGTTCGGTGACGCTAGGGTTGTGAAGATATGTATATGCAGAAACCCGAATGTTGTCGGAGTCCCGGATGAGATCCCGGACGTCACGAGGAGTTCCGGAATGGTCCGGAGGTAAAGAATTATATATAGGAAATGCTGTTCGGCCATCGGACAGTTTCGGGGTATCGGTATTGTACCGGGACCCCCGGAGGGGTCCGGGGGCCCACCGGTGGGGCCCCTGTCCGGGGGGCCCACATGGGCGTAGGGGGCGCCTTGGCTATGCGGCCAAGGGCACCAGCCCCACTAGGCCCATGCGCCTAGGGTTTCCAAGGGGGAGGAGTCCAAGTGGTGGAAGGCACCTCTGGGTGCCTTGGGGGGGGAGGGAATCCTCCCCCTGGCCGCCGCACCTAGGAGATCAGATCTCCTAGGCTGCGCACCACCCCCCCTTGGCCCTCCTATATATAGTGGGGGAGAGGAGGGACTTCATACCAGCCCCTGGCGCCTCCCTCTCTCCCGTTACGTCTCTCTCTCGCAGTATAGGCAAAGCCCTGCTACTGTGACGCCCTGCATCCACCACCATGCCGTCGTGCTGCTGGATCTTCATCAACCTCTCCTTCCCCCTTGCTGGATCAAGAAGGAGGAGACATCTCCCGTCCCGTACGTGTGTTGAACGCGGAGGTGCCGTCCGTTCGGCGCTTGGTCATCGGTGATTTGGATCACGTCGTGTTCGACTACATCATCACCGTTCTTTTGAACGCTTCCGTGCGCGATCTACAAAGGTATGTAGATGCATCCAATCACTCGTTGCTAGATGAACTCCTAGATGATCTTGGTGAAATGAGTAGGAAAATTTTTGTTTTCTGCAACGTTCCCCAACAGAGGGTAATCACAGCTATGCTCAGTGAGCAGGAAGCCCCCAAGTGACCAATAATGTGATAAGCCAATAAAATAGGATACCCATATTTGAACCACGTATCATAGCAGCAAGTTCTCTTTGGCAAGCTTTCATTTTTCACGAGAACTCGAACTTGCGAGAGATGGATTCTTTTTGAACCGGAATTCGAAACCGGATATTGAGAGCTTCAAAGCTTCGTGAGACAGATTTCCCTTGAACCGGATTTTAAACCGGAATCCTTCATTTTAAGTCGAAAATTTTCTGCCGGCCTTTCAATTTTTATCAATTTGGCAATAGCCTCCATAACTGGGTTATCTTCCCTTCAATGACCTTGAGTTCTCGAATTTACTGAAACTGACAGGATTTGCTAAGTCATGTCATTGTAGCCCCTGAGTCTTAAGACGACTCGAGGAGTTGTCTTGAGATTCTCCATATTTAACCGTGATATAAGCCGGTATGAGTCATTCAACAGCTGTGATGCCCGGATAATTAAGCTACAGTAATTCCCTGTTAACGATGACACGTCACCGCGATTACTGTTGTTAAACTCACAATGATTCAATCCTGTTCAAAATCAAAAGTCAAAAACAAGTCAAATGGTAAGGATTTTCAAATATTAAAACTAAATTGTTCGGGAGGTGCCAAATAATGCATAGGTAATTATGGTGAAGAAACCACACTTTTATATAATGCTTTAATACTCTAAAGTGATTTAAACATTAACAAAAGCAATTAAGTAAATACCTTTTTCAACTAATAAAACTCTAAACTAATTTATTTCGGGGTAAAACTTTTATGACAGTGGGTGGTTCTGAAACATTATTTAGGAGTTGTTATCATATTTTACTAAACTAAAAATAATGTGTATATAAAATAAAACAGAAAATAAAAATAAGAAAAGTAAGAGAAAGACAAAACAAAATAAAAATAGAAAGAGAAGGACACCCCCCGGCCAACTAAGCCAACAGGCCTAGCTGGCCACCCACGCGGCCCAGTTGGCCCACCCTCGGCCGGATAACCCCACCCGCAGCCTAACCCTAACCCCTAGCACACCACTCCCCCTGCACGATCTCCTCCCACGTTCCCCTCGCTCCCTCTGCCCCTCCCCCGATCCAGATCGAAGGGCAGGGACTCCGGCGACCGCGCCGCCCCGTGCCCGGACGCCGGCGCCCACCCCGGTGCCGCCCCTTGCCAGCTGCCTCGCCCTCCTCCCCGGAGCCCCCGCTCATCGCGACGCCCCGCCGCCTCTGCGCCGACCCTGATGAACGACGTCGGCGCCGTGCCGTTCTCGTCTGCCCCACCGGCCACCCCGAGCCCACTATTATCCTCGTCTGGCTCCCGGTGAGCCGCGCTTGCCTCCCTCTCTCGAAACCCTCCCTCCTGCGCTCACTGTCGCGCCGTCGACCATGGCCCTGCTAGCCCCAACACCACCGGAGCCCCTCGTCCGCTCCCGTGAGATCACCCAGCTGGCCGCGCCCGGCTGCACCTGCCGCCTGCCCCGCCGCGGCTCCCGCTCCGCTCCGGTTGCGCGCCTCGCCACGGCCTCATCCCCTCCCCACTCCGCCATGCACTGACACCACACCTGCGCCCATCGTCGTTGACTCCCGCTCCCCACGTCGCTGCCCCGCTAGCCCCGCCGCACCAGGCCGCGGCCGCGCCCGACGCCGTCGGTGCCCCCTTGCGTCCCGCGCCCCCTGCTCGCCGCTACGCTGCTGCGCGCCCCGACGCACCCAACCAGCCCCCTCCCACTTGCCACCGCCGGCGTCATGCAGCGCCCTATAGGGCACCCGCAACTGTGCCCGCGCCTGCTAGGCCTCCCATGGGCCTATGACAAATGGACCCCACGCCCTGGAACGTTTTAAAAAAGGGAAAATAAAATTAATAATAAATAATAAATAAATAAAATTAAATATAAATTAATTAACTAAATAGTTAACTTAATTAATTATGTTTAAATTAACTAATTAAGATTAATTAACCTAATAACTAATTAACCTAATTAACTATTGTTAATTAGCTAAACAGGCCCTAACAGGTGGGACCCACCTATCAGGTTGACCAGGTCAACGGTCAACTGCTGATGTCAGACTAATGCATTAATTAATTTTCGAATTAAATTAATTTATTAAATCTAGAAAATTGATTAAATCTTTTAAAATTAATATAAAATAAACCGTAGCTCGGATGGGAAAACTTTGTACATGAAAGTTGCTCAGAACGACGAGACGAATCCGAATATGAGCTCGTTCGCCCGCCACACATCCCTAGTATAGCAAACACGCAACTTTCCCCCTCCGGTTCATCTGTCCGAAAACGCGAAACACCGCGGATACTTTCTCGGTTGTTTTCCCCCTTCACCGGTATCACCTCCTACTACATTAGGGAACACCTGGCACCGTTACTTGTCATGGCATGCATCGATATGCATCTGTTTGCATTGTATTCATTGTTTGTTCCTCCTCTTCTCTCCGGTAGACTACGAGACTGACGCCGCTGCTGGTGCCACGATCGACTACGTTGTTGACGACCCCTCCTTCTTGCCAAAGCAACCAGGCAAGCCCCCCCTTGATCAACCCGATATCGCCTATTCTTCTCTCTACTCCTTGCATTAGAGTAGTGTAGCATGTTACTGCTTTCCAATATTCCTATTCTGCTACATAGCCTGTCATTGTTGCTATAGTTGTTACCCTTACCTGTAATCCTAAATGCTTAGTATAGGATGCTAGTATTCCATCAGTGGCCCTACATTCTTGTCTGTCTGTTATGCTATATTATCGGGCGTGGTCACTTTGGGAGGTGATCTATACATACTACACTATTATACATGATACATGGTGGTGACTAAAGTCGGGTCGGCTCATAGAGTACCCGCAAGTGATTCCGATGTGGGGGTTGAAAGGACAGGTGGTTCCATCCTGGTAGTGGTGGGCCTGGGTTCCTGACGGCCCCTGACTATCACTTTGTGGCGGAGCAATAGGGAAGGTTGAGACCACCTAGGCGAGAGGTGGGCCTGGCCCTGGTCGGCGTTCGCAGTTACTTCAAAATAACACGCTTAATGAGATCTTGGTATTTGATCTGAGTCTGGCCGCTGGCCTATACGCACTAACCAACTACGCGGGAACAGTTATGGGCACTCGACATCGTGGTATCAGCCGAAGCCTTCTTGACGTCAGCGACTGAGCGGCGCGCGCTGGATTGGACTGGAACGTCTGCTCTTGTATTAGGGAGGCTAGGTCTGCTTACCGGCCGCATTCACAACGTGCAGGTGTGCAATGGGCGATGGGCCCAGACCCCTACGGGCATAGGATTTAGACCGGCGTGCTGACCTCTCTATTGTGCCTAGGTAGGGCCGCGACGTGTTGATATTCCAAGGACGGGATGACCTAGGAAAGTGTGTCTAGCCAAAGGGGATCGAGCGTGTTGGGTAATGTGGTGCACCCCTGCAGGGAAGTTTATCTATTCGAATAGCCGTGTCCCTCGGTAAAAGGACGACCCGGAATTGTACCTTGACCTTATGACAACTAGAACTAGATAATTAATAAAACACACCCTTTCAAGTGCCAGATACAACCCGGTGATCGCTCTCTAACAGGGCGACGAGGAGAGGATCGTCGGGTTGGATTATGCTATACGATGATACTTGGTTAACTTACCATCTACTCTCTTCTACTGCTTCAAGATGGAGGCTGCCAGAAGCATAGTCTTCGATAGGACTAGTTATCCCCCTCTTATTCTGGCATTCTGCAATTCAGTCCATAGATACTACCCATTTCATTGATATCATTGCATATGTAGTGTAGATCTTTGTTTGCGAGTACTTTGGATGAGTACTCATGGTTGCTTTGCTACTTCTTTTCCCCCTTTCCTGGTTATTGCGATCATATGATGGATTCCAGGAGTCAGAGGATCCCGAGGATGATTCTATGTGGAGTTCGACTTCGAGGAGTAGTTAGGAGGTCCCAGGCAGGAGGCCTTGCCTTTTCTATTGTTGCTACTTTTGTGCTAGCCTTCTCAAGGAAAACTTGTTTAACTTATGTCTGTACTCGGATATTTTTGCTCCCCCGCCCATTAGCCCAGCGCCTGCTAGGCCTCCCCTGGGCCTATGACAAATGGGCCCCACGCCCTGGAACGTTTTAAAAAAGGAACTAAAATTAAAAATAAATAAATAATAAATTATATATATAATTAAATATTAATTAATTAACTAAATAGTTAACTTAATTAATTCTATTTAAATTAACTAATTAAGATTAAATAACCTAGGGATTTTTACATCTGTGCCCCTAGTTCCTTAGCCATACTCATTCATCCCCATGCTCTTAACTTCTGCTGACTTTCCCCACTCCCTTGCCTGAAACCCTCGGAACTGGTCACAAACGGTGGATGCCGTCGGGTCAGTGCTTTGACCGTTAACTCTGACGAGTGGGGCCGCGCTGACTGTGTCGCCCGTTGGACCTGATGAGTTGGGTCGTGACGGACGGTGCCGCGGTTAGCCCGTTGGCCCGTGGTTAGACTTGGGCCGTGTGCGCGCCACAATGACAGAAGCCTGTTATGCATGCACGGCATGTCCAGCTAGCCTACATGCATGCATGTAGCTAGCCTACCTGCATGCACGGCCGCCCGCCGCCACGATGCGCTGACTGGCCTCTTTTTCACGCGAGCCGCCACGGACGCTGACCGGCCTCTTTTTCACGCAAGCCGCCACGGACGCTGACCGGCCTCATTTTCAACGTGGCAATTAAAACCTGTTGGCAATTAAAGTGGCATATCGATCGACGTGGCTCATTTGAACGTAGCAAATCCAAAGCGTGGCCGGTGCCACTCCCCTTCCCTTCCCCTTTCCCTATTTAAACCACCACCTATTCTCCACACATCCATTTGCGCTGCCCCCTTCTCTTCTTCACCCAAACCCAGAGCACTCTCAAAGTGAGGCGAGGATGCAGTACAACGGCCCCACGTTCGAGCTCCCACCGACTGTGCCAGAGAGACGGTATCCGACCCGGCGTCGTCATGAGGAGGACGCTCTGTGTGTGGGCGTTCTCACGCTAGAGGGGTGCAAGGGGGTTTGCCTAGTGGTTCCTCCGTGCGGGCTTCGCCCACCTCCCGGCGGGCTCGCCGGTGATGTTCTGACTGAAGGAAGTGCGTCCAAACTCTAGGACTCCATTGATAGGGCTCACCGTCACCTTCACCAACAGATTTGATGCGTACTACCTCCTCGGCAAGGTGTTTTGGTGTGGATGCGAATTCATCGCATTCACGACACACAACATCTTCTCAAACTTTGACTGCATCTTCCCCACCCACGATGGTATGCATAGCCTCCCCTACTTCATCGGCCAGGACGGCATGGAGAGGGAGCAGTGAACAGAAGGCGTAGTGAAGATGGTGGTGAAGTCCCGATCTCGATCGTAAGCTTGTCTTGCCCTAGGGTGTTAGGGCTTTTTATCTTTTATATATTTCTATCTTAATTATGTCGTTGGTTGTACCGTGAACTTTTAATCTCTATCGTGTTATCCCCTAAGAACTGTGTTATGCTTGCTACCCTTATTTGATAAGCTTAGTTATCAGTGTTTTTGCTTGCTATATCTATCTTATTTGACGTGAGATAAATCACTAGATGGATATGGTGCCGTACACGAGCCCTTCTACTAAATCAATCAATGATTGAGTATTCCTCAATGAAAGCCAGCAAGTTTTCGCCCATTTAGAGTAGGGTCAAGTTTTCGCCCATTTAGTGTAGGGTCAAGTTTTCGCACGCGCGGATAATGGAGTAGTTGAAGTGTCAAAAAGGAAACTAAAGCTAGAAAAATGAGCCATGTTGGTGTTGAAAAGAAGAAGAAGAAGAAAAGCTAATTTTTTTGAATTGTTGGTGGCCCTATTCCGTATATAGTATGAACAAAAACAAGCTAATTTTTGAATAGTTTGTGGACTATGCTATGGTTTAGGGTACCCTATGTTTTATGTAAGAAGTACGCTATGGTTGCTACTTTTTATGTTATGGATGTATGCTTGCTATGTGAGATATCCTTCGATGGATATGGTGCCGTAGCCGAGCCGTAGACAAGCTCTCTAGATGGATATGGTGCCATAGCCGAGCCTATACATGCTCTCTAGATGGATATATGATGGCTAATGGTGCCACCGGACTTTATTTTAGACGTGGTTTCAGATGGATATCATGATCTACATAATTAAGTCTGACATGTTCTTAATAAAAAAACAAAAAACAAAAAATCATGTATAAAATATTTTTCTTGCAACAAAAACTTGTTTATAATACCCACATGTCAAAAAATGAAAGTGTTGTGTCGTAGGCTATATACAGAAGGAAATTGCCATGATATGTGCAAATAATTTGACATGTGCAAGTCCAACAATAAATCGATTTACCGTCATGCACTATTTTTGTTCGGCATGGCAATAAATGGATTTACCATGGTAATAATCAAGGGAAAAAACAAAGCTAGCGCGTGGGCCTTCGACACTCAACGCAATGAGACGGCCCAACCAGAGCTTAGTTTCAATTTGGGCCCTAGAACTACGTTTTTGTTCTTCTGCGGTCGATGTTGTCTCACGAAACTGAAGAAACTGAAAGTGTACAAAACTGACGAAACTGACGGGTACCCGAAACTGACATGATCCACAAATTAAGCAACACAGAGCATAGAGCACATGATCCACAAATTAAGCAACACAGAGTATAGAGCACATGATCCACAAATTTAAGCAAATCGTAGAGCATATGATCCACAAATTTAACCAAATCCTAGAGCACATGACACCACACTAATAACATCTCTAACGAGTGATGACCAGCAAGTAAGCAAATCCTAGAGCAACTACAAAAAAATAAAAGGGATAAAATCCTAAAGCTCTCAGATTCTCCTGCTTGTTCAATTGAATCATCTGCTTCAAGTTCTTGTTCAACTTCTTTATTTCCCCCTTCAGATCTGCATCCCCAAATGTCAGAGCAACACTTTCAGAGACCAAATTCGTTGTTGCTGACGGCAGATTGAGCTCCCGGGTTGGGGCCTCGTTGAACTAAATTCGCTTAACGTAGTCATCTAGCCATTAAAAATGTGTGCATTTTGTCATGATCTGAAACAAAAACATGAACCCTAAATCCCAGATCGAAAAGAATTAAAAGCAAATAGAAAAAGAAATCAGAGAAAAATCATGAGATCTAACATGCCCCTCTGGCTTGCTCTCGCATTTCACGAACTCGCGCCCATAGTTGCCATTCTTGATCTCCTTCAAAGTCAACTGTATCAGTGGCGCGCTGCGTGGGCAGTCAAGACATCGCTCCATGGGAAGTTGACCATACTAGGTCCACGAGGGGCGGGAGGCTGAAGTGGAGCTCGACATGTCGCCCAAAGTCGCCGGAGAAGAAGTAGAGGAGTGGCTCCTCTCGTCGCCGGAGAAGAAGAAGCAGAGGAGGAGTGGCTCCTCTCGTCGCTACAGAATAAGCACCAGAATAAAGGGGGTACCCGAAGAAAGGGGAGGCACAATCAACAAGTCTCGCGGATCGCCCCACGATCCAACGATGCGTAGCCGTCCATGTGATCCAACAGTGTGGAGCCTGCTCGCAGCCTGCCCTCGGAATTACTTCTAGAAGACCACATCTAAGGGCTGTCGCTTGGCGCTAGGGTATGATCGGACGGCTGACGTTCGGAGCTAGGGTTAGGCAAAACCCCACGGGGTTTAGAGGGGTTTTGAGCTGGTCAACGGGGTTTCAAAGGCTTTGACTGAGCATAAATAATTTTTAAAAAATCAAAAAATATGAAACCTTCGCCGTTTGTCGTTTTATAGGACACACTAACGAGGAAAAATACTAAACTTGCTATACGTACATTTAGAGAAAAAAAACCTAGCTAGCACGATCGAGGTAAAATGAGCACCATTAATTAAAAAAATCAAAAGAATATAAAACATGTGTACAATGTTGTCTTGTGTGACATGTTACCAACCAAAAATCATAAACTTTCTCTATGGACATTTTCATGAAAAAAACCTTCACACATATGAGCGATCATGTACAATGTTTCATAGAGACCAAGGAGAGGACGTAGGGGTTCCCTTCGGTTTTTGAAAATTAAAAAAAATGAAAAAAAAATCACCAAAGCTTAATTTCAAATTGAATAAGAAGGATCTGAACTTAGTTTTCCATTTTCATATGGTAAACATGTAATTTAATGGTTTTCTATTAAAGTATATTTTTTTGAACAAAATGTAAAAATAGAAAGATTAATTCAATAAATAGTGATTCTTCGAATCTACACTATAAAGATTGATTTGGTGTTAATAAAAAATATTTGGCTCATTTGGAGTAGGTCGAAAAAAAACTTGATTACAAATGGGGCTGTTTACCCTAGCTTGGGAGCTCATTTGGAGCACATTTCTCATGACTACAAGTTTTGTAGACGCAAAAGAGATCAGATTGATCACCTAACGTTTATAATAGTTCAGCAAACTGTGCAACTCACACCACAGGGGAATGGACTGAAGTGTTGGTTCAAATTCAAAATTTGCCTAAAATTCAAAGTTTGCCTCAGTAGTTCAAATTCAAAGTTTACATATAGAATTATTACACCTTACAAGTTTTCACAATACTTCAAATTGATGACAGAATCCTTATTACAAATCTTTAAAGTTCAAAATTTATGACTTGCATTCAAGTTCAAATTCAAATCTTTGCCTTGCTCCTTGTGTTCCGGGATGGGTTAACCGTCTTGCTTCTGGTTTCCCTGACTGGGATATTTTGTGCTTTTGAAAACTTTGTCTTGTTGCTTCTGATCTTCACTTCTGGTGGTGGCAGTTTTGTTGAGCTTTGACTGATCGAGCAAGTGATGACCAGTTGATGGTCATCTGTGGGCTCATTAATCTTTAAAGGAACTTCAGACAAAATAACTTCCTCCTCTCTTATAGCTTCAAAACCATCGTAAGCCATGGTTTCAAATTCCGCATCAGATGATGGTTCAACCGAAGTTTCTTCCTCTCAAAAAATGGAAAGATTGCACACATACCAAGCTGCTACTTCAGTTGCTTCATTCTCTAAACTTGTTGCATTCTCCTCTGCTACTGCATTATCCTCTAAACTTGCTGCATTCTCCTCTACATTTGATGCTGCCCATTGTTCCTCTTCTCCAAATGATGCATCAACTGGATTGGTACAATGCCTAGCAATATGCCCTAAGATACCACATCTTTTGCACTTACGCTATTTTTTTACACGACCCTCTTCACCAGCTCTTATCCTATTTTTCCTTGGTCTTCCTGGTGGTCTAGTCAGTACAGGAGAATGGAGTTTGAACCCTGGGTCTACTATGTTCCATCGGTCTTTTCCCAAGAGTGTAGGCACATTTTCAGCATAAGTAGCCCTAAATTTGGCAACAGAGAAATACTTAGAGCAATACTGATCAACTTCACCATCTTCACCTCCAATAACAGTCATGAGATGTAGGGCATGTATGCACGGCTTCCCGCAGATCTGCCATTGCCTACAGCTGCATTCATTGGTTGCAAGGTTCACTGGATATCTCCATTCCCTATTTTTATTGTCAGTGTATGTCACCTCAGCCTCGTATGTCGACGGTCGAATCCATTTCATTCTTAGTCCTCTTGCCTTGGCATGCAATGCCTTAATCAGAGATGGGAGCATAAGATGGACAACATATTGTGTTTTTGCAATTCTTTTATGAAGAGCCATCTTTACCATGATCATCTGCCTGATCTTATCAAATGCTTGCCACAATAAAAACCCTTTCACTGACTTGAACTTTGCATTGAAACACTCAGCGAGGTTATTGGTCACATAGTCTACTTTGCAGATTTCATTGAATTTTCTTCTTGATCACAACTTTCCATGATGTTCATCCATGTATTCCTTCACCAAAGGATTATGAGCATACAACACTCCCAAATGGTGCTCATGCTTCCTCAAGCTGCATGTGTATGATGCTGGCCATAGATTCTCATCATAAACTTTGCCTTTGAATTTCTTTTTAAAATTCTGCGCTAGGTGTCGCATACATTCCCTATGTTCCACTCCAGGGAATACAATTTCTACTGTAGTTTCTAAACCCTTGCAAGCATATGTGTGTATAACTAAACCTAAGAGTGTACCTATAATGTTGGGCAACTTCTACATAAACCAGACCCAACTCTCCTCACTCTCTACCTCCAACACACCAAATGCAACTGGGAATAGCCAGTTGTGTCCATCAACTGCAGAAGCTGCTACTAGCTGGCCTCTCCATCTTCCATTCAAAGCAGTCGCATCGACAGCCAAATAGGGCCTAAAACCATTCAGAAACCCCTGCCAGCAAGCCTTGAAACAAACAAAAGTCCTCCTAAATCACTCCTTCTCCATTGCCGTCCCTTTTAATTTGTACTTAACTGTATGCTTGTCCATCTCTACAACACTCCCTGGACTAGCCCTCTCCACTTCAGCTTTGAATGTGTAAAGCAACTGAAAACTCTCATTCCATGGACCATTAATCCTATCAAGAGCCCTTTCCTTCGCATAGAAAATCTTCATGTATTGTACATTAATCTTGTACTTCTCAACTAGCTTCCCATGGAGTGCTGTTGGACCAATTGTTGGTGTTTCCCTCACCCAATCCAAGATTGCATCTGCCACCCACCTAGTCTTTGCAATATTAGATTTGTCCTTTCCCCCTCCCCCTCCAGGTGGGCAAGTGTGCCCGTGTGGGTTGCTTTTTATCTGAAACAAAATGAAAAATGATGTCAAATACAATTAAGAAACAGTACACATGATCTGAATATAGAATGGATAAATAATCTGATAACAATATTCAGTTCTAATACCTGAATCAATTTGCTCTTTCGCATAGTGGATGCATGCAACCTCCACCTACACCTATCATAAGGGCAATGAACAGTGAATCTTCTTGGCTCACTCCTATCAACCTCATAAGAGTTTTCAGTGAGAATGCAATATGTAGTCACGGCATTACGACAGTCCACCATCGATTCGAATACGGTTCCTGGTGTAAGGTCAGCATTCTCCCTATTCCACTCAATTATTGGCATGTCCTCACCATCATATTCTTGTAAAACTAAGGAGTCGATGTTCTCCTCCCTCTGTTCATCATTAGTGTCATGAAATCTAGCACGGCTGCTAGGCTCCTCTGCATATTCATCTTCCACTTCCTGTTGACTGACTCAATCTACCAGTTCAGGGAATAGAATCTCATCCTCATCATCATGTCGAGGCACTTCCTCGTCAGGCTCTACATCTACTTCTACATCACGTGCAGAAGCGAGAGAAGAAGTGGCAAAAGTAGCGGCGGCCGACATGTTGTGGCTTTCAGAACCACTAGGTTTACTTGGTCTCGACCTACAAGGAGTGCGAGGACGCTCGCTATTAGCAGAGACAGATGATGTCTGAACACCCTTCGGGATACGTTGTTTGCGTGCCTGAAGCACACCGATATATTTACTAAAACGGTTGTCCGCATTCAAACTAAATAGCAATCCCAGATGCTCATCACAAGTTAATGGGAGAAATATCTGCTCGGTACTATCGAAATATCTCAGTTCAACAGGATTGGCAGGGCTCCAAGGATACTCACAACAGAGTGCCTCGCGAAAATCTCTGAACAAAACGCTGGTTTCTACCACTTTAGGATAGAAAAATCCAGAATTCACACACGGTTTAGTTCTACGCAGCTCGCTAGTTTACATTCTAACCGCTTGCCAAAAAGCAAGTGCGGGATCAACCCTATTCGATTAAATTAGATAAAGGGCGCAGTTAGGCCTAAAATTTTCAGATAAATTACGCTGATTCACGCCAATGGTGGTCAAATACAGCCTAATTTACAGATCTCCTAATCATTTTGAGAGGAAAACGATACTTACCCAGGTGGAATCCATGAATTATCAGCCTCTGATTCGACCAAATCATCTCCACGGTCGATGGGCCGGATGGGGTTCCCCCTGACATCGCTTCCTAATCCTAGATGGGGAGAGAGGGTAGATGCGGCGGAGGCGGCACGACTGCAGCGGAGGCGGCACGACTACGGCGGAGGTGGCAAGAGTGCGACAGAGGCGGCACGACGGTGGCAGAGGCGGCACGACGGCGGCAGAGGGGGCGGCGCGGAAGCGACTGGATCTAATTCAGGTTACAGTGAGTGTTAGTTTCGCGGCCCCACTAGTTACCACGTAACGATCAAAATGTGGACTCCTCCCTATGCGGCCCCACTAGTCAGAGTTAACGGTCAAGCCATTGACCCGACGGCAACGTCCGCTCTGACCATTTCTGAGGGTTTCGGGCAAGGGAGTGGGGAAAAGTGAGCAAAAGTTAAGAGCGTGGGGATGAATGAGTAGAACTAACGAACCAAGGGCACAGAAACAAAAATCCCATTAACCTAATAACTAATTAACCTAATTAACTACTGTTAATTAGCTAAACATTCCCTGATAGGTGGGACCCACCTGTTAGGTTGACCAGGTCAACGGTCAATGTTGACTGCTGACGTCAGGCTGATGCATTAATTAATTTTTGAATTAAATTAATTTATTAAATCCAGAAAATTGATTAAATCTTTTAAAATTAATACAAAATAAACCGTAGCTCAGATGGAAAAACTTTGTACATGAAAGTTGCTCAGAACGACGAGACGGATCTGAATATAAAGCCCGTTCGCCCGCCACACATCCCTAGTATAGCAAACACGCAACTTTCCCCCTCCGGTTCATCTGTCCGAAAACGTGAAACACCGGGGATACTTTGTTGGTTGTTTTCCCCCTTCGCCGGTATCACCTCCTACTGCATTAGGGCACACCTGGCACCATTACTTGTCATGTCATGCATCAGTATGCATCTGTTTGCATTGTATTCATTGTTTCTTCGCCCTCTTCTCTTCGGTAGACTACGAGACTGACGCCGCTGCTGGTGCCCCGATCGACTACGTTGTTGACGACCCCTCCTTCTTGCCAGAGCAACCAGGCAAGCCCCCCCTGATCAACCTGATATTGCCTATTCTTCTCTCTACTGCTTGCATTAGAGTAGTGTAGCATGTTACTGCTTTCTGATATTCCTATTCTGCTACATAGTCTGTCATTGTTGCTACAGTTGTTACCCTTACCTGTAATCCTAAATGCTTAGTATAGGATGCTAGTATTCCATCAGTGGCCCTACATTCTTGTCCGTCTGCTATGCTATATTATCGGGCCGTGGTCACTTCGGGAGGTGATCACGGGTATATACATACTACACTATTATACACGATACATGGTGGTCACTAAAGTCGGGCCGGCTCGTAGAGTACCCGCAAGTGATTCCGATGTGGGGGCTGAAAGGACAGGTGGTTCCATCCTGGTAGTGGTGGGCCTGGGTTCCTAATGGCCCCCGACTATTACTTTGTGGCGGAGTGATAGGGCAGGTTGAGACCACCTAGGCGAGAGGTGGGCCTGGCCCTGGTCGACGTCCGTGGTTACTTCAAAATAACACGCTTAACGAGATCTTGGTATTTGATCTAAGTCTGGCCACTCGATGTCGTGGTATCAGCCGAAGCCTTCTTGACATTGGCGACTGAGCGGCGTGCGCCGGGTTGGACTGGAACGCCTGCTCTTGTATTAGGGAGGCTAGGTCTTCTTACCGGCCGTGTTCGCAACGTGCAGGTGTGCAATGGGCGATGGGCCCAGACCCCTGCGCGCATAGGATTTAGACCGTTGTGCTGACCTCTCTGTTGTGCCTAGGTAGGGTTGCGACGTGTTGATCTTCCGTGGCCGGGCATGATCGAGGAAAGTGTGTCCGGCCAAAGGGGATCGAGCGTGTTGGGTAATGTGGTGCACCCCTACAGGGAAGTTTATCTATTCGAATAGCCATGTCCCTCAGTAAAAGGACGACCCGGAGTTGTACCATGACCTTATGACAACTAGAACTGGATACTTAATAAAACACACCCTTTCAAGTGCCAGATACAACCCGGTGATCGCTCTCTAACAGGGCGACGAGGAGAGGATCACCGGGTAGGATTATGCTATGCGATGATACTTGGTTAACTTACCATCTACTCTCTTGTACTGCTTCAAGATGGAGGCTGCCAGAAGCATAGTCTTCGATAGGACTAGCTATCCCCCTCTTATTCTGGCATTCTGCAATTCAGTCCACAGATACTGCCCATTTCATTGATACCATTGCATATGTAGTGTAGATCTTTGCTTGCGAGTACTTTGGATGAGTACTCACGGTTGCTTTGCTACTTCTTTCCCCCCTTTCCTGGTTATTGCGATCATATGATGGATTCCAGGAGTCAGAGGATCCCGAGGATGATTCTACGTGGAGTTCGACTTCGAGGAGTAGTTAGGAGGTCCCAGGCCGGAGGCCTTGCCTTTTCTATCGTTGCTACTTTTGTGCTAGCCTTCTTAAGGAAAACTTGTTTAACTTATGTCTGTACTCGGATATTTTTGCTTCCGTTGACTCTTATGTATTCAAGCTTATGTATTCGATCCCCCGAGGCCTCTGGCTTGTAATATAAAGCTTGTATTATTTTAATTTGTGTTTAGACATGTGTTGTGATATCTTCCCGTGAGTCCTTGATCTTGATCATACACATTTGCATGTATGATTAGTGTACGGTTGAATCGAGTGCGTCACAAGTTGGTATCAGAGCTGACTGCCTGTAGGAATCCCCCTTCCAAACTCCTTGGCCGAAGTTGAGTTTAGACATTGCAAAACTTTTACTAACATGGTTGTGCGGCTTACGGGCCCACGTCGCCATTGGGTGGTATTAGGATCTTTTACTCCTCGATCTATACTCTGGGACTCTGATCTCTCTACTACTCGGGTTAATTGATTTTTCTAAAATCTAACTTTAGGATCTCGTGATCACATTCACCCAAAGAGCCCCTTATTACAGATGATCGCCGGCTGCACTAGAAGATTCCTAAGATACTCTACGATGTTCTCTCGATACTTCGTGCCATCGCTTTTGCAATTCCCTTTCATCGATAAAACCCTTTGTTGGAAAAGGCAGTGCCTAGGAGGCGCTTGGGCACGCCTAGGCGCTAGGAGATGGCCAAACACCTCGCCTAGGGCATAAATGGAAGTCTAGGCAGGGTAAGAAACAAATTGTTTACCCAAGCAAGAAATCATGCCATATTGCACTAAAATGCCAAACATGATACACTCAAATGGTAATAGCTGGTATTTAACTTATTTATCTACCCTAAATTAACATCAATACACATATAATAACCCCAATAACCCTAATAGTAGAAGCTATATTACCGCCTAGCCCGCGCCTAGGGCGCTTAAGCACCGCCTAGGCACTAGGCGAAGGCCAACCGCCTCGCTTACACCTACCCCTTTTTCCAACCTTGGGCCTATGGATAACCACGTACACTTGCCATTCATACAATCATTCCCCGCTGATCTTGTTATGACAAGATACCCTAAAATTGTCTCTATGGTTCCAAGAATACTTTGTGCCTACTGCCTTGCAGTTCTTTGCCACCTGAAGGCCCCTACAGATAATTTCTCACACTTACCGAGTATCCGCTCATCCCAGTTGATTCATGTATTTCACAAAGGTCTTTGAAATACTATTCGATCTTCCGAAAATCCTCAGTAGCTTATTGCTCTTGAAATTCTTGCTTGCTTGCATTATGGTTAATCCCATAAGTATAGTAATCTTATTGGCATCCTTTGCCACTATCATTTTGAGCCCATTGATTCAATAAGTGCGAATGCTCGCAACCCTCAACCAGATCCTAGAATTCATCCTTCCGGCTCAGACGTCATTTTAAACATGATATGGTTCTCGACTAATGAAATTTCCATCGAGTGTACCCCTAAGCCTATTCAACTTATCCATCATTGATCAGAGCGTTTCCTTGTGGTCTCTTGATTTGGAAATCATAATTCCTTTGCACTTGATTGAATTATTCAGTTGTTTCTATAATCTGATCTCCTTGCATTCCTTCTTCTTCTGGTTGAGTATCGATACTCGCATCCGATTCTTTGCGGTCCACCAGATCCTTTTGTGGATTATTATCCGACCGTTCCAGCATATTCTCAAAATCTTGAGTTCTTCCCCTGATACATAACTCCTTTGGTATGTTGTATCATCTGCTTTTGTCAACCATGCTCTGCTTCTGAGCTTGAGTTATTTGCTCCTGAAGTTTGTGGTATATGTTCCTAAGATGCCCCGATGGGTTGAACCTATGCCTTCCATAATCTGTGTGAACTCGAAAGTTATGCGGGTTATACTCTATTGGCTTTTCATTAGATAAAATTTCAACGCTACAACTTCATGGAAAGTGAGAAGTGAATGAAAGATTATGCATTGGAGAAGTCGGAGTCGACCTTGAACTTTGTGTTCATGCCCATGGGCACGATGTAGATCCTATCATGGAAGCTTCTTGTACTAATGACTATTTCCTTGATAAAATGTCATCTGGTATTTGTGAATTGATCCTTTGCAATCGTGGTTCTGACCATATTTTCTCCTTGATTTCATTTCTCGGGCAAGTTAAAGTACTTGTCTTCCGAAGATCATTACATCTCCGCGACCTCTATTTTGATCTTCCTTCGAGTATTACCCTCCGGTATATCGAGAATATCAAAGAATCGTGTCGCTTCCTATGAGTCTACATCTAGTATTGCTTCTCACCGATTTCAGATTTCCCCCAGGTTCTGAGTTATTATTCAATCGAGAACACTTCATAGTGAATCAAATCAACATTGTGATTCGGTACTCCTAGTACTTTGTTGTTGGGAAGTTTAATACTCTGTCATGTCGTTCCTAGCCTGATTGGCTACATCATTATCGTGCTGATTTTAACTGTGCTACCTCGTCCTTATTCCCGGAGCACAACCTTCAACGATGAGCTAAGCTTACGTTGATTCCATCGTCTTATCGTTCCACCTCAAACAATAAGCTTGGTTCCGAGTTGGTGTCGTATCCATGGATCCAATAATCTATCCCTGCATCAGTCCTTTTGCTTGATGCAGTCGTTGTTTGATTGCTTCTTCGTGGAGCCTCTCGACAAAATTTGTCGTAATCATCATCAACATCTTGACTCCTTCCTAGATATCAATTGAAGTTTTATCATTGACCATTTTATTGCCTTCCGTTCAACACAAACTTGTTTGTGTGTTTTGTTATACCTTGAGTTCCTTGCTATCCAACATTTGTTCTTATTTACCTTGGAGTATTACCATCTTATTTGTCAAGAATATTGTGGGAATTTCACCACCTCTTAAGAAATTCTTGTTGCAGTGATGCTTCTCGCCATCACCATTCCTTTCTTGGCCCCCGTGTTGAGTGACCTCTGTTGTGAGAATTTAATATCTCTAGCAACCCTGTTGTTTCGAAGTGAATGGCCGATAGTTTCGTTATCGAATCACCATTCTAACTTTGATCATCCTACTTGGTCTATATTTCCAGGTGCATTTTCGTTCAATATTTAATTGTGGATGTTCTCATCGAACCTACCTCATTATATACTTCAGTGTGTCTGATGCTATCACCTCATTCACTTAATTGTGGAAATCCATCTTTTTGGAAACCTTGATGAATTGCTACTGAGTCCATCAGCTACCCCCTCATCCTCTCCTTGGTTTAAATGATGAACTCTTGTTTCGGAACCCCCTTCCATATTTCATCTCCCGAGAATCTTACAATATCATCTTGTCAATTTGTGTTGCATCTTTTCTTCTCAGGCATCCCGAGTCTGAGGTATCCTGGCACTAATCATATTTGAATCTCGGTCAGATATGATGGTTGGGACATATTTCCAAAATTTATAACATTGGTATTTATATGACCCGGTAAGGTGATGTCATGCCTAGCACAACTGGTCGGAGGACCTATTGTTATAGTTTCCATTTTAGCAAGGTTAACCATTCTTCCACGAGGAAATTGTAAGACCTATTCTATAAGTTGTTCCTGATCAATCCTTTGTATATCCAAGTCCAACCTTTGCGTGATGACCATGTCAATGCTATCTCGAAGCATGTCTGTGGTGCTCCAAATTTTAACAAGAACATTTGAAGCCCAATGCTAAATGATTCTTGCTCAATTATCCAAACACCGTTGTATGGGTAATGTCAAGAAATGTCTCTCCCCTTACCTAAAGGGTTTTCTACATTATATCTTGTCACGGATATCATGCTCTGCTTGTCCTTGGGAAGGATATACCCCTGAAATATGTGTTTAAACACCTTTTTCCTTTCCATTGTTTTGTTTAATCTGATAATCACATTTTCCTTTCCATTGTTTGGTTTAACCTTTCTTGTGACCTATATGATCCAAGCAGAAATAGTCTCCTGCTTATGTAAACACCTCGGTGTACAATTCTGTCAGCAAGACCCTGTTACTATTGTTGATGACATTCCGGTAGCCACGGGTGGACGAGAACTTTGCCTATTGGTCCGCCTCATTCAACGAGAAGGAAAATGGTTCTCTTCGTCCCTCGCCCACGACACCGATGTTGTTGCCGACATAACTGATAGGCTATCCTCTGAAATGCCTTGCTTACATGATCGTGCAAGACGTTACCGCCCTTCGTACTTTTAACCCACATGGTGGGCTCATAACCCACAGGTCCCAGGATCGAAACCTGACTCTCCTGTACACCCACGGTTTCCAAAGTTATTCCTCGTGTATGGCCTCGTATGTAATCCACGGGCCACCGTCCTAGTGATCTATTCTAGTAACAGACACAATACTCAATCTCGTTGCTTTGAACCCCTTCCGCACGTTGTTTCAGACATCGAACCATTGCCTATCTGTTTGAAACTTCTCATGGTACCTTCTTACTTGTCTCTTGATATGTTTCATTCGTTCAACTCGAGAGATACTCATGCATTCATTCCTGGGATAACCCCAAATGATTTCCCCTTATACCATTCTATCATTGTAGAGCAGCCCCTTACCTATTCGTAAGTATGACAGGATTTTCGAAGAGAGGATGCTGACTTCATCATGATGACATGAAGCAGAGAAATGGAGACATCAACGTAATTGATCGACCTCTTCAAGAAGAGCAACCAAGACCGAGAAGATTCGTTAGAATTTCATAACCAGATCTTCCCCCTTACTCCACCTCTTAAAATCTTGGGACGAGATTTCTTGTAGTGAAGGAGAATTATGATGCCCGGATAATTAAGCTACAGTAATTCCCTGTTAATGATGACATGTCACTGCGATAAGGATTTTCAAATATTAAAACTAAATTGTTCGGGAGGCACTACTAGGAAAATGCTTATAGACAGTAGCATAGTAGTAGCGCTTTTCATAACAAAGCACTGCTAATACTTATCAGTAGCTTGCTTTTGGCCAGCGCTGCTACTATGCCCTTACCAGTAGCGCTGTCTTCATAAAACACGCTGATACGTCCATTTTACATCATGCTTCTATATCAATATTTATTGCATTATGGCCTGTTATTACACATTATATCACAATACTTATGCCTATTCTCTCTTATTTTACAAGGTTTACATGAAGAGGGGGGATGCCGACAGCTGGAATTCTGGGCTGGAAAAGGAGCAAATATTAGAAACCTATTCTGCACAACTCTAAAAGTCCTGAAACTTCATGGCAGCTTGTTTCAGAATATATAAAAAATATTGGGAGAAAGAAGTACCAGAGGGGGGCCACCCACCGTCCACGAGGGTGGGGGCGCGCCCTACCCCCCTGGGCACGCCCCTACCTCGTGGGCCCTTGGTGGCCTTCTGATCCCCATCTTTGGCTATATGGAGTCTTTCTTCGAGGAAAAAATCACAAGCTATCTTACGAGACGAAACTCCGCCGCCACGAGGCGGAACCTTGGCAGAACCAATCTAGGGCTCCAGTGGAGCTGTTTTGCCAGGGAAGCTTCCCTCCGGGAGTGGGAAATCATCACCAACGACATCAACATTGATTCTCTCATCGGGAGGGGGTCAATCTCCATTAACATCTTCACCAGCACCATCTCATCTCAAACCCTAGTTCATCTCTTGTATCCAATCTTTGTCCCAAAGCCTCAGATTGGTACCTGTGGATTGCTAGTAGTGTTGATTACTCCTTGTAGTTGATGCTAATTGGTTTATTCGATGGAAGATCATATGCTCGGATCCTTTATGCATATTAATACCCCTCTGATTATGAACATGAATATGATTTGTGAGTAGTTACATTTGTTCCTGAGGACATGGGAGAAGTCTTGCTATAAGTAGTCATGTGAATTTGGTATTCGTTCAATATTTTGATGAGATGTATGTTGTCTTTCCTCTAGTGGTGTCATGTGAACATCGACTACATGACACTTCACCATTGTTTGGGCCTAGGGGAAGGCATTGAGAAGTAATAAGTAGATGATGGGTTGCTAGAGTGATAGAAGCTTAAACCCTAGTTTATGCGTTGCTTCGTAAGGGGATAATTTGGATCCATATGTTTCATGCTATGGTTAGGTTTACCTTAATACTTGTGTTGTAGTTGCGGATGCTTGCAATAGGGGTTAATCATAAGTGGGATGATGATATGTCTCCAACGTATCTATAATTTTCTATTGTTCCATGCTATTATATTATCTGTTTTGGATGTTAATGGGCTTATTTATACAGTTTTATATTATTTTTGGGACTGACCTACTAACCCAAGGTCCGGTGCAATTTGCCGTTTTTTTGCCTATTTTAGTGTTTCGCAGAAAAGGAATATAAAACGGAATCCAAACGGAATAAAACCTTCGGGAGAGTTATTTTTGGAACAAACGTGATCCAGGGGACTTGGAGTGGACGTCAAGCAACCAACGAGGAGGCCACGAGGCAGGGGCGCGCCCTCACCCCTCGTGGGCCCCTCATGGCTCCACCGACCTACTTCTTCCTCCTATATATATTCATATACCCCGAAAACATCCAGGAGCACCACGAAACCCTATTTCCACCGCTGCAACCTTCTGTACCCAAGAGATCCCATATTGGGGCCTTTTTGGAGCTACGACGGAGGGGGAATCGATCACGGAGGGCCTCTACATGAACTCCATGGCCCCTCCGATGATGTGTGAGTAGTTCATCTCAGACCTTCGGGTCCATAGTTATTAGCTATATGGCTTCTTCTCTCTCTTTGGATCTCAATACAATATTCTCCTCGATCTTCTTGGAGATCTATTTGATGTAACTCTTTTTGCGGTGTGTTTGTCAAGATCCGATGAATTGTGGGTTTATGATCAAGTTTATCTATGAACAATATTTGATTCTTCTCTGAAATCTTTTATGTATGATTGGTTATCTTTGCAAGTCTCTTCGAATTATCAGTTTGGTTTGGCCTACTAGATTGATCTTTCTTGCAATGGGAGAAGTGCTTAGCTTTGGGTTCAATCTTGCGGTGTCCTTTCCCAGTGACAGCAGGGGCAACAAGGCACGTATTGTACTGTTGCCATCGAGGATAAAAAGATGAGGTTTATATCATATTGCTTGATTTTATCCCTCTACATCATGTCATCTTGCCTAATGCATTACTCTATTCTTATGAACTTAATACTCTAGATGCATGCTGGATAGCGGTCGATGTGTGGAGTAATAGTAGTAGATGGAGAATCGTTTCGGTCTACTTGTCGCGGACCTGATGCCTATATACATGATCATGCCTAGATATTCTCATAATTATGCACTTTTCTATCAATTGCTCGACAGTAGTTTGTTCACCCACCGTAATACTTATGCTATCTTGAGAGAAGCCACTAGTGAAACCTATGGCCCCCAGGTCTATATTTTATCATATAAGTTTCTAATCTATTTTATTTTGCAATCTTTACTTTCAATCTATATCATAAAAATACCAAAAATATTTATCTTATTATTATTATCTCTATCAGATCTCACTCTCGTAAGTGACCATGAAGGGATTGACAACCCCTTTATCGCGTTGGTTGCGAGGTTCTTATTTGTTTGTGTAGGTACGAGGGACTTGCGTGTAGTCACCTACTGGATTGATACATTGGTCCTCAAAAACTAAGGGAAATACTTACGCTACTTTGCTACATCACCCTTTCATCTTGAAGGGAAAACCAACGCAGTGCTCAAGAGGTAGCAGATGCTTGTCCAAGGAAGGACAGTACCCAAGCACTGGTCCACCCACATATCAAATTATCAAAGTACCGAACGTGAATCATATGAACATGATGAAAACTAGCTTGACGATAATTCCCATGTGTCCTCGGGATCGCTTTACTTTATATAAGAGTTTGTCCAGGCTTATTGTAGCGACCCGACCTCAGACGGTCAAGTCTCTGTGCTTAAGTGTCATCCCTAGATCGGTATGCTGACACACATAGTACTCGAGGATTTATAACAGAGGTAAATCACATGTATAAAATAATGTAAATACTATTACCTCAATCCAAATAGCGGAAGTAACAAGGTTGTGGATTCCCATCAACACCAACGACAAAGTTGAGTGTAGAAATCGCAACCCTAACGTATCACTTACTCGTCGTAAGATTTCCTGCAACATGAGACGTTGCAGCCACAAAGGGCCAGTACATTGAATGTACTGGCAAATTCACACCATAGGATAATGATGAATAATAGCTATCACTACATGCATATATGGCTAGTGGAAAAGCTCTATGGTTATAATGTTTTTGCAAAAAGCCAATTTTTCCCTACTGCAAAGGAATATATTTTTGTTAACTACAAAGCTGGTTGAAAATTATTGAGAAGGTTCCTCCAACTCAATCCCAAAATAATAATCATTAACCCAATAAAATTAATCATTAAAGTGTTGAGATCAACATGAATATCCAAAGACCAGAGACTCAAAATTGTCCATAACCGGGAACACGGCTAACCATGATTAGTTTGTACACTCTGCAGAGGTTTGCACACTTTTCCCCACAAGACTCGATCTCCTCTGTTGGATTTCTCGCACTACATGGTATTTGAGAAACGGATGACCGAGACACAGTCTTTCAGAAGCATTAACTCTCTACTCCGGATAGACTATACCACCTACAACCCCTTACATCTGCTAGTCTATCTCTTCAAGAGCTTCACGCAACTTACCCAACTATGCTAGAGCCCATAATAGCTTGTGGCTGCACACGGAAGTTTCTAGCATCAATAATCTTATGATCCCTTTGAGCCCGGGTGGCATTCCATAGGGTGATCACATGGGTCCTCCGGGATCCCCTTGGGCAAGCACTGGGTTCTCCAGGTGCCCCAACCAATCCACCTAGATGTGTATTAAAGTAACCACCTTAAGTTGAACCATTAATTAATAATCTCACATCTGTCATGGATACACTCAAACCCAATCCACGTCTACAAGCATAGTATGGCAATATAAGCATAACGTATAAGTAACTCCCAAGGGTTTGATGATAACAGGGCAATAGGTTCTACCTCATCAACTACTTCCCAACCCACATGTTAAACACATCCTAATCATGCAATGTTTGAGGGTGAAACTAATGCATAAAACTGGGTATGGAAGGGATATGATCAAAGTGTGAACTTGCATGTACGATTGATGAAGATGATTCGCACTCAAACTCTTGATAGTTCTACTCGTCACACTCCGGTCAATCTATCGTAAGCAAGCAATAGTAACCACACATAAGCAATCACTCAGAAGATCGGGAAGAACGAAGAAGACAGTTCGGAAAACATCAAAACCAAGCAAATAACTCTTGCAACATAAAACAATTTCTAACAGTACCAAAATTATGTGAATTTGGCCTTATCAGAAAGTTTAGGTCAAGAGCTTCGGTTTGCAAAAAGAATCAACTAAATCGGAGTTATAAAATTCAAGTTATGAACAAAAGAAGTTTGAATAAAAATCTGTTTGAATTCAAATTTTAAAACTTTCAAAAACATGTTGAAGTTACTTTAATGGATGGAGGAGATCGTAACGAAGAAGTGGGCGTTGGTTTCATCTAATTTGGATGAACGGGTAAAAAGTTATGGCTATTTGAAAAATCAGAGCCAGGCTGTTTTACGGAAGAAAAATAGCTACGGCTAAAAGAAGTTTAGGTCTAATGTATAAATACAGAGAATAATTGTTAATCTAATTATTTTATCATACTATTCTAGAAAATAATAAACTACGGAAGTATAAAAAACAAAGAAAGATACCTTTATAAGGCAGAGAAAAAATGACTTCGGAGAGAGGAGACAATTTTCAGAAGTCGCGCCGGAGAGGAGAAAAATATTTTTCTTCAATGAATTTAGGCAAACCAAAATATTGATTTAACCCGAATCGAATGATTTTTAGACTCTATGGATCTATATTTATAGGTGAAAAACAGGTTTAATGGTCAAAGGCTAGGCAATGTGGTACTAAATATAGACGAAAATATACGAAACAGAGAAGAAAAAGGCTAACATCTCGCATGGGCCTAAAGGCCTCGGCCGGCCGTGCGCGGTACACGAGCTGCATTTATTTTTTCCGAAGTCTATTTTTTCCTAAAATTTGTTTCAAAAAAAACTAAACATTAACGAAAATAAAATAAAATAAAAAGACAAAAGAAAACAAAAGAAAAACGGGCCGGCCTCCTGCTATGCTATGCCTGTGGGCGGCGGTTAGTTCCAGGCGCACGCGTAATTTTTTTTCTTTTTTTATATAGAAACAAAAAATACTGGATAAGGATAATAAAATAAAATTTTATATAGGCATATTATATATCAAAAGTTTCAGAAAAAGATTTTCTACAAGATGAGCATTTCTCTAATGCCAAATAGAATTCATAAAAATTCAAATAATTCAAACAGTGCTACTGCTACAATAAAACACAATTCAAATCATTTTAGAAATACCAAAATGATTTCAAAATTATTTCTCTCCAATTTTCTGATGTAGGGAATCATTTTACCCTATTTTAGATTTATTTTATTTTAGGAGAAAAATAATTTGAATAAAACCCAAATAACTCCAAATTGAAAATAATTTCAAACGGATTTTAAATTTAATCCTTTTAAACTTCCAACTCGTATTTCATATATTTTGAAGAAGTCATTTTATCTTATCTCACGAAAATCATTGAGTTGCTTAAAGTTTCCGAATTTGAAATATTTCCAAATAAAATTCAAATCTTTTCAAAAAACCCTTTTCATTTAATTAAATGGAAGAAGTCATATCATCTTCTCTCGAGGGTTTTGTATTTGAAAATAATTTGAATTCACAGAGATCAAAATGCAAAAAGGTGAAAGTTTGGGAATGTCCTTTTATTCCCTCTCATTTAACTTTCAAAAACTTTCGAATTTCACTCAATCAATCACACAACAATCAAACAAACAATCAATCTATCTATTTATTATAACATTCCAAAATTTAGAATTTTGAGATGTTACAAACCTACCACCCTTAAGATGAATCTCGTCCTCAAGATTCGGAGAGGCTAGAAAGAAATAGGTTAGGGTTGGGGGTCTTCTCAAAATCCTTCGATCATCACAGGGGGTCTGGGGTGCTACCACCATTAGAAACATTGTTACGGTCCCATCAATACTCATATACTCCATCCTTATTCTTGAGGGGGCCGGTCTTCTCAAATTCTCGAGAAAATTCCTTCTCTCGGCTCTTCCGGTAGTGGCATAACCTTTAACGCAATCCTTCTGTCCTTTCATCTTGGTAAGGTTATTCCGAGATTGGGTCTTCTTAGCTGACGGGTCTAGCGCCAATACTAAACAACTATCAATGTCTCATGGTGGTCAACAATTTATGGTTTCTCCTGCAGGAAATGGGTCTGGGTTGATCCTCACTGTATGACCTACGATTTGGCATCAGCTGCCTTGTACAAGGGGGGAATACTTATACCATTCTATGGTTCAAACAAGGCTTAATATCGTCATCTCTCTACTATAGGTAAGTCACTTAGATTTACCATCCCATATAGCAAGGCGAATACTAAGAGTAAGTCGGTATGGTGATCAATCCATCCCGCACCCAAATAATTACCTTGTACATGGATTAGCGAATCTCGCATTCTAACACTCGGTCATCCTCTCAAGCATTGCAGAATTTCTCTTGTCGACAAACCAAGTTCGGATAAATCCATTGATTCTGCAAGCCAAACAAACATCTATCGTTTCTTCACAACTCTAAGGTTTTGCGTTACTCTATAAAATCGTCTGCTGATAAATGTAACTTCTTCCAGGGTTTTTCCTTCAGCAAGAGTGTGCTTGCTTCTTGGAAGGTCCTGGGGCCTGTGGGTTATGGCCCATCTCATCATTTACAAACCTTGAACTCATCATCGGGGCAAATGATCATTATTCCAACATCCAGCTTCCTAGCATTCTTAAATCCATCCAATTGTATTGTCTCTCTTCCTTTTATTAGTTCCAAACTAAGACGTGATTACTCAGAATCATCCTGGAGTTACAATTGTTCCATATTACCAACATCATATCTCCTTTATATCCAATAGTACTTCATCCCTTCATGTTCTTGGGGTATCCAACATATCGAGATAAAACACATACTTATGAAGTCCACTCCGTGGAATATCATAATCCTATCCAGAGGTCAAATCTCCTCACAGGGTACTACCACCCTTAAAATGCTCCAATCTTCCATAGACCATATTTCTCATATCCTTGAAAATGGTCAAAATCTTTCTTGATAGAGTAACAACTCATAAAATCCAAATCAGTACCAACGATGCTAAATTTATTGATTCTCAACTTATTACCATCTCCTGCATTTCCTTTACATGCCTCAACTCAACACCTAAATACTAAAGAAATGTTCTCTCTACTACTGCTATACTTCTCACAGACACCACTAATTATCACAAGTCTCCTTCTCCTTGGGGCATTCTCTGGAAAAATGCCCTGCTCCATTACAACGAAAACATATTACTTATGACATGTCTCGAGGTTTCCTTTTTGGGAAACTGCTGAGGTAGTGCCCTGACTCCTTGCACCTGTACCAGGTGATATGACTCAGGTCCTTCCTGGAATCCAATCTACTTCTCTTCCTGGACCTTTTCGTGCCAATCATGGCTTCTATTTCTTGTGGGTCATACTCTACTTCCTCCGTTGGGAATTCTACTAGATCCCCATTCATACAATTTTGGGAGATGTGTCCTTCTTCTCCACATGAATAGCATGACTTGGTGCAGGGTTTAATTGGTTCTTCTTTGGGTGTGTCCCTGACATCTTCCTTCATCATGGGTTCTTCTAAAATTTCCATAAGGGCTACTTTCTTTACTTCTTTCTTCTGTTGTACGGTTCTTCGTACCATGGGGTAAATGTGACACTGAGCAGGATAGTGGATAGTCCCTTCACACAAGAAACAAGTAATCTGCCTAGTTGGGCATTCTTCGACTGGGTGAATTCCTTCACAATTAGGGCATTCATCCTTGTGTTCTTTATGGGTGTGTCCTATTTCTCCACAAATCTTGCATGCACAAGGTTTCTTCATATCCTTTCCATAAGGCTTCAATTTCGGGGACACAATACGAGACTTTAGCAGAGTCAACTTAAATTCCTCCCAAGTGGTTACTCTCTGCCATCCATTGTTGGTTTGTTACATCCTCCACCAAGCAGCAGCACCTCTTTCAAAGCACTGAAGAGTATGCTGAGTCATATCCTTTCCGGCTATAGTGTTATTCTTCACGTGATCCTCCATGTTCTAAATCCATCGGTCTGTCTCCAATTGACTCATCGATCCAGAAAATATGGGTTCATCTCCATTCATCCTCTATTGGGTCCATGGTTTTTGGGGTGATATAAGAGAGATAGAGAAGGATTCACACAATGCAAACAATAGTTTTGAAGAGACATATTTTATTTGTGGCTATCGGAAAATCTTCAAACAAATGACAGCTCACAATCATCGCATCTAACGTAGGTATATAACAGGGGCTTCGTCTTCTAAAGGTCAATAAATCTTCAACATTACCAAACTCTTCAAGTCTTGCTCATGTCTCCGATGGGGTAAATGTGACACTGAGCAGGATAGTGGGTAGTCCCTTCACACAAGAAAAAAGTAATCTGCCTAGTTGGGCATTCTTCAACTGGGTGACTTCCTTCACAATTAGGGCATTCATCCTTGTGTTCTTTATGGGTGTGTATTATTTCTCCACAAATCTTGCATGCACAAGGTTTCTTCATATCCTTTCCATAAGGCTTCAATTTCTGGGACACAAGACGAGACTTTAGCAGAGTCAACTTAAATTCCTCCCAAGTGGTTACTCTCTGCCATCCATTGTTGGTTTGTTAGATCCTCCACCAAGTAGCAACACCTCTTTCAAAGCACTAAAGAGTATGCTGGGTCATATCCTTTCCGGCTATAGTGTTATTCTTCACGTGATCCTCCATGTTCTAAATCCATCGGTCTGTCTCCAATTGACTCATCGGTCCAGAAAATATAGGTTCATCTCCATTCATCCTCTATTGGGTCCATGGTTTTTGGGGTGAGATAAGAGAGATAGAGAGGGATTCACACAATGCAAACAATAGTTTTGAAGAGACAGATTTTATTTGTGGCTGTTGGAAAAACTTCAAACAAATGATAGCTCACAATCGTCGCATCTAACATAGGTATATAATAGGGGCTTGGTCTTCTAAAGGTCAATATATCTTCAACATCGCCAAACTCTTCAAGTCTTGCTCATGTATCTGATGGCTACTTCCGATCGTGCTTGTCCTCTTCAAGTTCTTTTGCCAGCTCATCTCTGTTGACGCGAAGTCTCTCATGGCATCCTTTAATATTTCTGGAGTTGCGTTCCAAACTTCTGGGTTTCAACTTCCTTGTCATGAACCATGCTCCTACTGTCCTTCAGTTCTTGACGAATCTCCGGTATCTCGAGGTTTTGCTCCTCCAGCTTGGCTACTTTCAGCTTCTGAGTCCTGAGTTCTTCACGAAACGCTTCCTTATCAAATACTGCTTCCTGCAGGTCCATCTTAACTTCTTGATGTAACACTCCAAATCCTGGCGATACACCAGCTAAGGTTAAAACTTCATCCTTTGCTCATAGATGCTCCATTAGCCTTCTACCATCCAATCCTTCCGACGAAATGCATGTTCATCTCAGCACGGTGAAAATAGCATAAGCGGGCGATAACATCTTGGATAGCCGTGTTTCTGCTCTTGTCATTGCCATGAGCTATCATTCCATAGTTGATATATCCTGCCTTAGGGTTTTCTTGGCAAAACTTTGAGTTCTAATACTTCATGTTCCGGTCTTTCTCCGATACACCTTGATCTCGGATATCGACAGCTTTAATAGTCTGACGAGTTCCACCAAGGTAGCCTTCCTAGGTCAACCTATCATAAGCAAGCAATAGTAACCACACATAAGCAATCACTCAGAAGATCGGGAAGAACGAAGAAGACAGTTCGGAAAACATCAAAACCAAGCAAATAACTCTTGCAACATAAAACAATTTGTAACAGTACCAAAATTATGTGAATTTAGCCTTATCATAAAGTTTAGGTCAAGAGCTTCGGTTTGCAAAAAGAATCAACTAAATTGGAGTTATAAAACTCAAGTTATGAACAAAAAAAGTTTGAATACAAATCTGTTTGAATTCAAATTTTAAAACTTTCAAAACATGGTTAAGTGGTTTTACTGGATAGAGGAGATCGTAACGAAGAAGTGGGCGTTGGTTTCATCTAATTTGGATGAACGAGTAAAAAGTTATGGCTATTTGAAAAATCAGGGCCAAGCTATTTTACGAAAAAATAGCTACGGCTAAAAGAATTTTAGGTCTAATGTATAAATACAGAGACTAATTGGTAATCTAATTATTTTATCGTACTAGTCTAGAAAATAATAAACTACGTAAGTATAAAAAAACAAAGAAAGATACCTTTATAAGGTAGAGAAAAAATGACTTCGAAGAGAGGAGACAATTTTCAGAAGTCACGCCGAAGAGGAGAAAAACATTTTTCTTAAATGAATCTAGTCAAACCAAAATATTGATTTAACCCAAATCGGATTGTTTTTGAGGCTCTATGGGTCTATATTTATAGGTGGAAAGCAAGTTTAATGGTCAAAGGCTAGGCAATGTTGGACTAAATGTGGACGAAAATATACGAAACAGAGAAGAAAAAGGCTAACACCTCGCATGGGCCTAAAGGCCTCGGCCAGCCGCGCGCGGTACACGGGCTGCATTTTTTTCCGAAGTCTATTTTTTTTCTGAAATTTGTTTAAAAAAAAACTAAACAATAATGAAAATAAAATAAAATAAAAAGACAAAAGAAAACAAAAGAAAAACGGGCCGGCCTGCTGCTATGCTACGCCTTTGGGCGGCGGTTAGTTCCACGCACATGCGTAGATGTTTTTTTTTATATAAAAAAACTGGATAACGATAATAAAATATAATTTTATATAGGCATATTATATATCAAAATTTTTGGAAAAAGATTTTCTACAACATGAACATTTCTCTAGTGCCAAATAGAGTTCGCAAAAATTCAAATAATTCAAACAGTGCTAGTTCTACAATAAAACCCAATAAAAATCATTTTAGAAATACCAAAATGATTTCTAAATTATTTCTCCCCAATTTTCTGATGTAGGGAATCATTTTACCCTATTTTAAATTTATTTTATTTTCGGGGAAAAATAATTTGAATAAAACTCAAATAACTCCAAATTGAAAATAATTTCAAATGGACTTTAAATTTGATCCTTTTAAACTTCCAACTCGTATTTCATATATTTTGAAGAAGTAATTTTATCTTCTCTCATGAAAATCATTGAGTTGCTTAAAGTTTCCGAATTTGAAATATTTCCAAATAAAATTCAAATCTTTTAAAAAACCCTTTTCATTTAATTAAATGGAAGAAGTCATATCATCTTCTCTCGAGGGTTTTGTATTTGAAAAGAATTTGAATTCACGGAGATCAAAATGCAAAAAGGTGAAATTTTGGGAAAGTCCTTTTATTCCCTCTCATTTAACTTTCAAAAAGTTTTGAATTTCACTCAATCAATCACACAACAATCAAACAAACAATCAATCTATCTATTTATTATAACATTCCAAAATTTAGAATTTTGGGATGTTACACTTATCCTTTGCTACAAAAAGGATTGGGCCATCTTGTTGCACCTTATTTACTTTTATTACTTGCTACTCGTTGCAAATTACCTTATCACAAAACTATCTGTTACCGATAATTTCAGTGCTTGCAGAGAATACCTTACTGAAAACTGCTTATCATTTCCTTCTGCTCCTTGTTGGGTTCGACACTCTTACTTATCGAAAAGGCTACAATAGATCCCCTATACTTGTGGGTCATCAAGACTCTTTTCTGGCGCCGTTTCCGGGGAGTGAAGCGCCTTTGGTAGGTGGAATTTGGTAAGGAAAAATTTATATAGTGTGCTGAAATTTGCTGTCACTTGTTACTTGGAACATAATCCTTTGAGGGGCTTGTTCGGGGTATCTTCACCATGACCAGTAGAGCAAAGAGTTTCTCCTCAACCTACTGAACCTACTGAAAATGTTTACTTTTAAATTCCTTTGGGTATGATAGAGAAACTGCTAGCTAATCCTTTCACAGGTGATGGAACATTACATCCTGATTTGCACCTAATCTATGTGGATGAAGTTTGTGGATTATTTAAGCTTGCAGGTATGCCCGAGGATGTTATCAAGAAGAAGGTCTTACCTTTATCTTCTAAGGGAGAGGCATTGCCATGGTTTAGGCTATGTGATGATATGGGATCATGAAACTACAACCGATTGAAATAGGAATTTTATCAAAAGTTTTATCCTATGCATCTTGTTCATCGTGCTCGTAATTATATATATATATATATATATATATATATATAATTTTTGGCCTCGCAAAGGAGAAAGCATCGCTCAAGCTTGGGGGAGGCTTAAGTCAATGTTATATTCATGCCCCAATCATGAGCTCTCAAAAGAAATGATTATTCAAAACTTTTATGCTCGTCTTTCTCTCAGTAATCGCTCCATGCTCGATACTTCTTGTACTGGCTCTTTTATGATGAAGACTATTGAATTCAAATGGGATTTATTGGAAAGAATTAAATGCAACTCCGAAGATTGGGATCTCGACGAAGGTAAGGAGTCAGGTATAACACCTAAGTTTGATTGTGCTAAATCTTTTATGGATACCGATGCTTTCCGTGAATTTAGCACTAAATATGGACTTGACTCTGAGATAGTAGCTTCTTTCTGTGAATCCTTTGCTACTCATGTTGATCTCCCTAAGGAGAAGTGGTTTAAATATTATACTCCCATTGAAGTAAAACTAGCTGAACCTATTAAAGTTGAAGAAAAAGACTATCACTTATAATGATCCTATTGTTCCCACCGCTTATATTGAGAAACCACCTTTCCCTGTTAGAATAAAGGATCATGCTAAAGCTTCAACTGTGGTTCGTAAGAGTAATACTAGAACACCTACTCCCTTTGAGAAAATTAAAGTTGAACCTAGTGTTGCTATGGTTAAAGATCTCTTGGCCGATAATATTGATGGGCATGTTATTTACTTCTGTAATGATGCTGCTAGAATTGCTAGACCTAATACTACAAAATAAACATAGACCAGTTGTAGGTATGCCTGTTATTTCTGTTAAAATAGGAGATCATTGTTGTCATGGCTTATGTGATATGGGTGCTAGTGCAAGTGCAATACCTCATTCCTTATACAAAGAAATTATGCATGATATTGCACCTGCTGAGTTAGAAGAAATTGATGTTACAATTAAGCTTGCCAATAAAGACACTATTTCACCCATTGGGATTGTTAGAGATGTTGAAGTCTTGTGTGGGAAAGTTAAATATCCTGCTGATTTTCTTGTTCTCGGTTCCCCACAAGATGACTTCTGTCCCATTATATTTGGTAGGCCCTTCTTGAATATTGTGAATGCTTAGATAGACTGCAATAAGGATATCGTTTCTGTTGGTTTAGGGGATATGTCTCATGAGTTTAATTTTGCTAAGTTTCATAGACAACCCCATGATAAAGAACTGCCTAGTAAAGACGAAATTATTGGTCTTGCTTCTATTGCGGTGCCTCCTAATGATCCTTTAGGACAATATTTGCTAGACCATGAAAATGACATGTTTATGAATGACAGAAGGGAAATAGATGACGTGTTCTTTAAACAGGGACTTATTTTGAAACACAACTTACCTGTTGAAATCCTAGGGGATCCTGCTCCACCCAAGGGTGATCCCGTATTTGAGCTTAAGCCTTTACCTAATACTCTTAAATATGCTTATCTTGATGAGAAAGAGATATATTCTGTTATTATTAGTGCTAACCTTTCAGATCATCAAGAAAAGAAATTATTGAAAACTCTGAAGAAGCACCGTGCTGCTATTGGATATACTCTTGATGATCTTAAGGGCATTAGTACCACTCTATGCCAGCACAAAATAAAATTGGAGAAAGACGCGAAACTAGTTGTTGATCACCAACGACGGTTAAATCCTAAAATGAATGAAGTGGTAAGAAAAGAAATACTAAAGCTTCTGGAGGTAGGTATAATTTATCCCGTTGCTGATAGTCAGTGGGTAAGTCATGTCCATTGTGTCCCTAAGAAGGGAGGTATCACTGTAGTTCCTAATGATAAAGATGAACTGATCCCACAAAGAATTGTTACAGGTTATATAATGGTAATTGATTTCCACAAATTAAATAAAGCTACTAAAAAGGATCATTACCCTTTACCTTTTATTGATCAAATGCTAGAAAGATTATCCAAACATACACATTTTTGCTTTCTAGATGGTTACTCTAGTTTCTCTCAAATACTTGTGTCAAAAGAGGATCAAGAAAAGACAACTTTTACTTGCCCTTTCGGTACCTTTGCTTATAAACGTACGCCTTTGGTTTATGCAATGCACCTGCTACTTCTCAAAGATGTATGACTGCAATATTCTCTGACTTTTGTGAAAAGATTGTTGAGGTTTTCATGGATGATTTCTCCGTTTACAGAACCTCTTTTGATGATTGCTTAAGCAACCTTGATCGAGTTTTGTAGAGATGTGAAGAAACTAATCTTGTCTTGAATTGGGAGAAGTGCCACTTTAGGTTAATGAAGGTATTGTCTTGGGGCATAAAATTTCTGAAAGAGGTATTGAAGTTGATAAAGCTAAAGTTGATGCCATTGAAAAGATGTCATGTCCCAAGGAAATTAAATGTATAAGAAGTTTCCTTGGTCATGCCGGTTTTTATAGGAGGTTCATTAAGGACTTCTCTAAAATTTCTAGTCCTCTGACTAATCTCTTACAAAAATATGTTCATTTTGTTTTTGATGATGACAGTGTAGAAGCATTTGAAATACTTAAGAAAGCTTTGATTTCTGCGCCTATTGTTCAGCCTCCTGATTGGAATTTACCATTTGAAATCATATGTGATGCTAGTGATTATGCTGTAGGGGCTGTTCTAGGACAAAGAGTTGATAAGAAATTAAATGTTATTCAATATGCTAGTAAAACTATAGGCAGTGCCCAGAGAAATTATGCTACCACTGAAAAAGAATTTTTAGCAGTTGTATTTGCTTGTGATAAGTTCAGACCTTATATAGTTGATTCTAAAGTAACTGTTCACACTAATCATGTTGCTATTAAATATCTTATGGAAAAGAAAGATGCTAAACCTAGACTTATTAGATGGGTTCTCTTACTTCAAGAATTTGATTTGCATATTATTGATAGAAAGGGAGTTGAGAACCCCGTAGCAGACAACTTGTCTAGGTTAGAGAATGTTCTTGACGACCCACTTCCTGATGAACAATTAGCGGTGATAAATGCTTCTCGTACTACTCCATGGTATGTTGATTATGCTAATTATAATGTTGCTAAGTTTATACCACCTAGTTTCACATGCCAGCAAAAGAAAAGGTTCTTCTATGATTTAAGGCATTACTTCTGGGATGACCCACACCTTTATAAATAAGGAGTAGATGGTGTTATTAGACGTTGTGTACCTGAGCATGAACAGGAACAGATCCTACGCAAGTTTCACTACGAGGCTTATGGAGGACACCATGCTGGAGATAGAACTGCACATAAGGTATTGCAATCCGGTTTTTATTGGCCTACTCTCTTCAAGGATGTGCATAAGTTTTTTTTGTCTTGTGATGAATGTCAAAGAATTGATAATATCAGTAGACGTCAAGAAATGCCTATGAATTATTCACTTGTTATTGAACCATTTGATGTTTGGGGTTTTGATTATATGGGACCGTTTCCTTCCTCTAATGGCTATACTCATATTTTAGTTGATGTTGATCATAACACCTCTATTAAGATGCTTAAAGAAGTTATTTTTCTGAGGTTTGGAGTCCCTAGATATTTAATGGCTGATGTTGGTTCACATTTTATTCATGGTGCTTTTCGTAAAATGCTTGCTAAGTATGATGTTAATCATACAATTGCATCTCCATATCATCCACAGTCTAGTGGTCAAGTAGAATTGAGTAATAGAGAGCTTAAATTATTTTTGCAAAAGACTATTAATAGATCTAGAAAGAATTGGTCCAAGAAACTTAATGATGCATTATGGGCCTATAGAACTGCATATAAAAATCCTATGGGTATGTCTCCGTATAAGATGGTTTATGGAAAGGCATGTCACTTACCTCTTGAACTAGAACATAAGGCATATTGGGCCATTAAAGAGCTCAACTATGACTACAAACTTGCTGGTGAGAAGAGGCTTTTTGACATTAGCTCACTTGATGAATGGAGAACCCAGGCCTATGAGAATGCCAAACTGTTTAAAGAAAAGGTTAAAAGATAGCATGGCAAAAGGATACAAAAACGTGAGTTTAATGTAGGTGACTATGTATTGTTATACAACTCTCGTTTAAGATTCTTTGCAAGCAAACTTCTCTCTAAATGGGAAGGTCCTTACGTTATCGAGGAGGTCTATCGTTCCGGTGCCATAAAAATCAACAACTTCGAAGGCACAAATCCGAGGGTGGTGAATAGTCAAAGAATCAAATATTATATCTCAGGTAATCCTATAAATGCTGAAACTAATGTTATTGAAACTGTAACCCCGAAGGAATACATAATGGACACTTTCCAGAACGTTCCAGACTCCAATAAGGAAGAGGTACGTGGTACAGTAAGTAAACCGACTCCAAAACAGTTCTAATGGCAATTTTTCTCTGTTTTGGAATATTTAAGATAATAGAAAAATAAGAAGTAGTCCAGAAAGGACACGAGGCTTCCACAAGGGTGGAGGGTGATACGTCTCCAACGTATCTATAATTTTTGATTGTTCCATGCTATATTATATTTTGTTTTAGACATTATTGGGCTTTATTATACACTTTTATATTATTTTTGGGACTAACCTATTAACCGGAGGCCCAGCCCAGAATTGCTGCTTTTTGCCTATTTCAGAGTTTCACAGAAAAAGAATATCAAACGGAGTCCAAACGGAATGAAACCTTCGGGAACGTGATTTTCGGAACGAACGTGATCCAGAGGACTTGGACCCTACGTCAAGAAAGCAACCAGGAAGGCACGAGATAGGGGCGCGCCTACCCCCTAGGCGCGCCCTCCACCCTCGTGGGGCCCATGTTGCTCCACCGACGTACTCCTTCCTCCTATATATACCTACGTACCCCCAAACTACCATATACGGAGCCAAAAACCTAATTCCACCGCCGCAACCTTTTGTACCCGTGAGATCCCATCTTGGGGCCTTTTCCGGAGCTCTGCCAGAGGGGGCATCGATCACGGAGGGCTTCTACATCAACACCATAGCCTTTCCGATAATGTGTGAGTAGGTAACTTCAGAGCTTCGGGTCCATAGTTATTAGCTAGATGGCTTCTTCTCTCTTTTTGGATCTCAACACAATGTTCTCCCCCTCTCTTGTGGAGATCTATTTGATGTAATCTTCTTTTGCGGTGTGTTGTTGAGACCGATGAATTGTGGGTTTATGATCAAGTTTATCTATGAACAATATTTGAATCTTCTCCGAATTATTTTATGTATGATTAGTTATCTTTGGAAGTCTCTCCGAATTATCAGTTTGGTTTGGCCTACTAGATTGATCTTTCTTGCAATGGGAGAAGTGCTTAGCTTTGGGTTCAATCTTGCGGTGTCCTTTCCCAGTGATAGTAGAGGCAGCAAGGCACATATTGTATTGTTGCCATCGAGGATAACAAGATGGGGTTTATATCATACTAGACCATGATGGCGCGCTTTGCTGCGCCCGTCCATTTTAACTATAGACTGGTCAGAATTTTCATAAATATGTGGAGGTAAGGCAAGCGTTGCTTCACCAATTCATTTTATTTGGAAAGACAATATAGATATTTGGAAAATGTTGTACGATAATGTTTGTACTAAAATCTGAATGATGCAAAATTGATATACATAGGGCAGTTGCTCAATTCAATACTTGATGTGTTCAGATAATGTTTGTGCTAGGTGGAATAAATTGGATCTTGCAAAACCATTAAATTTGACGAAAATTATTATAGAACACGCCATGATTGTTTGATGCAGGATCTAGTGAAAAAAAACACAAAATATCTTAGGCCAGATTCCTCTTGCCCCATGTGTCGCTAGGAGCCCTCCTAGGCGACACGGGAGACGATTCCTCTCTGCCGCGACAGAGCACTGCCTACTCCTTGAACAACTCAATGTGTGAGCTTTCAAGACAGAACATGAGAAAAAAATCCAGAACATTAGGTCATTCTTGGATAGTTTATATATATAACTGAACCCAAAAGTTCAGTAACATACTTGGCCAGTACAGTTCCATTTGGGAGCCTTCCGGATAAACATTTCAAAAGCAACAATTACCTACATTCCCGGTAGGAATAAAGTTCAGTTTCTATAGGAGTTTTCTTAAGAAGAAACCTCTGTAGGTTTTCAAGTTCAATGTTCTTTACGTGATGATATGGAAAATGACAAACACATCTTCATCAAGTGTCACAAGCATTTAGGCATTATGAGCCCTATGAGTATCGTTGTGATTGGCAGTTATCCTGAATATTTGAAAATATCTGCTTTCTTTTCCTACCCAAACACCAATCTCATAACCATGAAAACGGATGCTGATGTACCAGAGTAGAGTTTCAAATTCTGGTTAACTTCAGACAACTGGGACTGCGCTGGTTAGAACGTAAACATATTGGGAGGCATAGGAAAGTTCAAATGGGGTAAAACAGATAAAACTAAAAACATGATTACTGCAGATTTCCACATTACTTAAACCTGGAAATTGTTAGCGTCTGAATTGAAGTTCCGTTCAATGAATGGGACAATAATTTGACAACAAAACTTTCTCGTTAGGACATACTGCATCTCTTGCTCAGTGACACACGGACACTGATGTCATTATGTGTCCAGACTACAAAAGCACGTACACACTGGTCTCCTATGGAATTTGCTCCGTAAAGAAATATAAGAGCTTTTATAGATCACTAAAGTAGATTAGAAATAAAAGTAGCAGATAGTGAGTAATAGACTATCTATAGAAATAATATTTTGCTGGTCATGTTGAGCATTTTCCCATGGATTTATGTATATGAGATCGAGAGTTTGAAGCACAAATGCCATAAAGTAGCAACAGATTACAAAAAAATTAGTGATTACTCTGAAGTGTACTATGCATTTTGTCAAAAAATACTGCAGCAAACCAACAAAGTGTTTCCATTACCAATCTGAGCAACTGCCAAATGTGAGGACTGAAACATGATACTCCAGGCAACAAATAACTGAAGTTCAAATCAGCGCCTCGTCTTCCAAATGGCTATCCCCTTATACTTCGTATCCAGCAGAACAGAACCAGCCAATTCAGTAGAACCAAGATCAGATCTGTAAGGTAGAGAACACATACTTATTTTTCTAGTACAAAGAACAGTATCAAAAAGAAAATCTAGCATTAGATGAATAATTAGGGGGAAAGGGGAGGTATGAACAAGGGACAACAGGAAGAACAGGAAAGGCGAATTAGCGACCTATGTTTCTCCTACAGCTGCCAGAGAAGGTTTTGCGAAAGTGAGGGGAGTGAAGAAAGAGCAGCAGGATGGTGGAGATTATATAGACGCCCGTGGACGGGAGGAAGAGCGTGAATCGACATTGGTAACTGACCTTATATTATCAGCAGGAAGAGAGTGGCTTGCATCGATTACCGTTATTAATGGAGTCTGATTTACTTCCTCAATCAATCGCCGGCGATTCAACTCCAAATGATAGTCGACGTCACCATGCAGAACACGAAGGAACCAAAGCAGCTGCAGGTTGGAGAAAAGAAACGGACACCTTAATTTGTCACCGCCGGTGAGTGGTGCACTTCACCCACGATGAATGCTCCTGGTAACTGATAGGTGATTGCCTCTTTTAACCCCATCGAGTCAGTTTCAATCCTGTGCTTCACCGAAGAGTCGAGCGTCGCTTCATCTGTGCCTACATCGGCGTGCGGTTCTCGAAGCAGTTCGGCATGATCTCTCTCCTCGACTGGGAAGGCCGTGCGATCCGCAATCTGACCTCACCGGCAACCGTGCGACCCCGCGGCTCGTTTAATTTTTCTGAGCACAACGACCGGCCAGGTCTACTCGATGGAGAAAGTTCCGCTTCCGCTAGAAACGAGCCGCACGACATAGCGCTCCAAGGATTATGATAGGCCGTCGGCCCAGTGAATAGCATACCATGGATTTTGTTACGGGAGCAGCGATCCAGCCCATGTAGCACGAGCTGTACAGCAAACGAAGCCCAGGCGGAATTGGGGGGACATCCAACGGCCAGATTTGCCCAAAACTTGAGATCCGACGGCCAAAACCACTGATGGCCTGAGAGGGCAGGAAAAGTGCGCGGTTGTAATGTATCTAAATTGCATGAGTTTATCCCTCTGCATCATGTCATCTTACTTAAAGCGTTACTCTGTTCTTTTGAACTTAATACTCTAGATGCATGCTGGATAGTGGTCGATGTGTGGAGTAATAGTAGTAGATGTAGGCAGGAGTCGGTCTAGTTGTCTCGGACGTGATGCCTATATACATGATCATACCTAGAATTCTCATAACTATGCTCAATTCTGTCAATTTCTCAACAGTAATTTGTTTACCCACCGTAATACTTATGCTCTCGAGAGAAGCCACTAGTGAAACCTATGGCCCCCGGGTCTATTCTCCATCATATTAATCTTCCGTCAACAAGTTATTTCTTTTTCCGTTTTCATTTTGCTTTATTTACTTTGCATCTTTATCATAAAAATACCAAAAATATTATCTTATCATCTATCATATCTCACTTTTGTAAGTGACCGTGAAGGCATTGACAACCCCTTTATTGCGTTGGTTGTGAGGATTTTATTTGTTTGTGTAGGTGCGAGGGACTCGTGCGTAGCCTCCTACTGGATTGATACCTTGCTTCTCAAAAACAGAAGGAAATACTAATGCTACTTTGCTGCATCACCCTTTCCTCTTCAAGGGAAAACCAACGCAGTGCTCAAGAGGTAGCAAGAAGGATTTCTGGCACCGTTGCCAGGGAGTCTGCGCAAAAGTCAACATACCAAGTACCCATCACAAACCCTTAACTCCCGCATTACATTATTTGTCATTTGCCTCTCGTTTTGCTCTTCCCCACTTCACCCTTGCCATTTTATTTGCCCTCTCTCTTCATCCTCCTTCTCTTTCCCTATTTGCCTCTTTTTGCCCGTTTCTTGTTTGCTTGTGTGTTGGATTGCTTGTCTGTCATGATGGCTCAAGATAATACTAAATTGTGTGACTTTACCAATACCAACAACAATGATTTTATCAGCACTCCGATTGCTCCTCTTACCGATGCTGAATCTTGTGAAATTAATGTTGCTTTTCTGAATCTTCTCATGAAAGATCCGTTTTCCGGCCTTCCTAGTGAAGATGCCGCTACCCATCTAAACAACTTTGTTGATTTGTGTGATATGAAAAAGAAGAAAGATGTGGATAATGATATTGTTAAATTGAAGCTATTCCTGTTTTCGCTTAGAGATCATGCTAAAGCTTGGTTTTTTTCTTTGCCTAAAAATAGTATTGATTCATGGAATAAGTGCAAACATGCTTTTATCTCTAAGTATTTTCCTCCTGCTAAGATCATCTCTCTTAGAAACGATATTATGAATTTTAGGCAACTTGATCATGAACATGTTGCACAATCTTGGGAGAGGATGAAATTAATGATACGTAATTGCCCTACACATGGTTTGAATCTTTGGATGATTATACAAAACTTTTATGCCGGATTGAATTTTGCTTCTAAAAATCTATTAGATTCGGCCGCGGGAGGCACTTTTGTGGAAATCACTTTAGGAGAAGCTACCAAACTCCTAGATAATATTATGATTAATTATTCTCAATGGCACACCAAATGATCTACTAATAAAAAAGTGCATGCAATTGAAGAGATTAATGTTTTGAGTGGAAAGATGGATGAACTTATGAAATTATTTGCTAATAAGAGTGCTCCTACTGATCCTAATGATATGCCTTTGTCTACCTTGATTGAGAATAATAATGAATCTATGGATGTGAATTTTGTTGGTAGGAACAATTTTGGTAATAACGCGTATAGAGGTAATTTTAATTCTAGGCCGTTCCCTAGTAATTCCTCTAATAATTATGGTAATTCCTACAGCAATTCCTATGGAAATTATAATAAGATGCCCTCTGATTCTGAATCTAATATTAAAGAATTTATTACCTCGCAAAAGAGTTTCAATGCTTTGGTTGAAGAAAAATTGCTTAAGATTGATGAGTTGGCTAGGAACGTTGATAGAATTTCTCTTGATGTTGGTTCTTTGAAACTTAGATCTATTACACCTAAGCATGATATCAATGAGTCTCTCAAAGCCACGAGAATTTCCATTGATGAGTGCAAAGAAAGAACCGCTAGGATGCATGCTAAGAAAGATTGCTTTATAAAAGCGTGTTCTTCTAGTTTCCATGAAAATAAAGATGAAGATCTAAAAGTTATTGATATGTCCCCTATTAAATCTTTGTTTTGCAATATGAATCTTGATAATTATGGGATTGAAAATGATCCACCTTTACCTAGAAGGCGTTCCAAAAATTTGGAGTCTTTAGATCTTGATGCTAAAATTGTTAAAAGTGGGATTGAAGAGGTCAAAACTTTAAATATCAATGACCCCACTATTTTGGATTTCAAGGAATTTAATTATGATAGTTGCTCTTTGATAGATTGTATTTCCATGTTGCAATCCGTGCTAAATTCTCCTCATGCTTATAGTCAAAATGAAGCTTTTACTAAACATATCGTTGATGCTTTGATGCAATCTTATGAAGAAAAACTTGAGTTGGAAGTTTCTATCCCTAGAAAACTTTATGATGAGTGGGAACCTACTATGAAAATTAAAATTAAATACCATGAATTCTATGCTTTGTGTGATTTGGGTGCTAGTGTTTCCACGATTCCAAAGACTTTGTGTGATTTGCTAGGTTTCCGTGATTTTGATGATTGTTCTTTAAACTTGCACCTTGCGGATTCCACTATTAAGAAATCTATGGGAAGAATTAATGATGTTCTTATTGTTGCAAATAGGAATTATGTGCCCATAGATTTTATTGTTCTTAATATGGATTGCAATCCTTCATGTCCTATTATTCTTGGTAGACATTTCCTTAGAACGATCGGTGCAATTATTGATATGAAGGAAGGGAATATTAGATTCAAATTTCTGTTAAGGAAAGGCATGGAACACTTTCCTAGAAATAAAATTAAATTACCATATGAATTTATTATGAGAGCCACTTATGGATTGCCTACCAAAGATGGCAATACCTACATCTATCTTTGCTTTTATGCCTAGCTAGGGGCGTTAAACGATAGCACTTGTTGGGAGGCAACCCAATTTTATTTTTATTCCTTTTTTTTTGCTCCTGTTTAGTAATAAATAAGTTATTTAGCCTCTGTTTTGGTTGTGTTTTTTGTGTTTAATTAGTGTTTGTGCCAAGTAGAACCGTTGGGAAGACTTGGGGAAAGTCTTTTTGATCTTGCTGTAAAAAACAGAAACTTTAGCGCTCACGAGAACAGCCACCATTTTTATTTGGAAGGTGTTATTTAGTTAATTCTTTTTGAAGATGATTAATAGATAAATTCCTCACGACCATCAATTTATTTTAGAATTTTTGGGTTCCAGAACTTGCGTTAGATACAGATTACTACAGACTGTTCTGTTCTTGACAGATTCTGTTTTTCGTGTGTTGTTTGCTTATTTTGATGAATCTATGGCTAGTAAAATAGTTTATAAACCATAGAGAAGTTGGAATACAGTAGGTTTAACACCAATATAAATAAATAATGAGTTCATTACAGTACCTTGAAGTGGTGTTTTGTTTTCTTTCGCTAACGGAGCTCACGAGATTTTCTACTTTAAGTTTTGTGTTGTGAAGTTTTCAAGTTTTGGGTAAAGATTGGATGGACTATGGAACAAGGAGTGGCAAGATCCTAAGCTTGGGGATTCCCATGTCACCCCAATATAATCTAAGGACACCTAAAAGTCAAAGCTTTGGGATGCCCCGGAAGGCATCCCTTCTTTCGTCTACTTCCATCGGTAACTTTACTTGGAGCTATATTTTTATTCACCACACGATATGTGTTTTGCTTGGAGCGTCTTGTATTATTTGAGTCTTTATTTGTTAGTTTGCCACAATCATCCCTGCTGTACACACCTTTTGAGAGAAAGACACATGATTTGAAAAATATTAGAATACTCTATGTGCTTCACTTATATCTTTCGAGCTATATATTTTTTGCTCTAGTGCTTCGCTTATATCTTTTAAAGCACGGTGGTGGATTTTTTTATAGAAACAATTGTTCTCTCATGCTCCACTTAGATTATTTTGAGAGTCCTACAAAACAGCGTGGTAATTTGCTTTAATTATGGTAGGCATTCAAGATTAGTAAAAAAATTCTTATGAGTGTGTTGAATACTATGAGAAGTTTGATACTTGATAATTGTTTTGAGATATGGAGATGGTGATATTAGAGTCATGCTAGTTGAGTAGTTTTGCATTTGAGAAATACTTGTGTTGAAGTTTGTGATTCCCGTAGCATGCATGTATGGTGAACCATCATGTGATGAAGTCGGAGCATGATTTATTTATTGATTGTCTTCCTTATGAGTGGCGGTCGGGGACGAGCGATGGTCTTTTCCTACCAATCTACCCCCCTAGGAGCATGCGCGTAATACTTTGCTTTGATAACTAATAGATTTTTGCGATAAGTATGTGAGTTCTTTATGACTAATGTTGAGTCCATGGATCATACGCACTTTCTTCCTTCCACCATTGCTAGCCTCTCTAATACCGCACACTTTTCGCCGGTATCATACACCCACCATATACCTTCCTCAAAACAGCCACCATACCTACCTATCATGGCATTTCCATAGCCATTCCGAGATATATTGCCATGCAACTTACCACCGTTCCGTTTATTATGACACGCCCCATCATTGTCATATTGCTTTGCATGATCATGTAGTTGACATTGTATTTGTTGCAAAACCACTATTCATAATTCTTTCATACATGTCACTCTTGATTCATTGCATATCCCTGTACACCGCCGGAGGCATTCACATAGAGTCATATTTTGTTCTAAGTATTTAGTTGTAATTGTTGAGTTGTAAGTAAATAAAAGTGTGATGATCATCATTTTTAGAGCATTGTCCCAAGTGAGGAAAGGATGATGGAGACTATGATTCCCCCACAAGTCGGGATGAGACTCCGGACTAAAAAAAAGAGGCCATAAAAAGAAGGCCCAAAAATAAAAAATGATAGAAAAAGAGAGAAGGGACAGTGCTACTATCCTTTTACCACACTTGTGCTTCAAAGTAGCACCATGATCTTCATGATAAACAATCGCCTATGATATCACTTTCATATACTAGTGGCAATTTTTCATTATAGAACTTGGCTTGTATATTCCAATGATGGGCTTCCTCAAAATGCCCTAGGTCTTCGTGAGCAAGCGAGTTGGATGCACACCCACTTAGTTCCTTTTGTTGAGCTTTCATATACTTATAGCTCTAGTGCATCCATTGCATGGCAATCCCTACTCACTCACACTGATATCTATTAATGGGCATCTCCATAGCCCGTTGATATGCCTAGTTGATGTGAGACTATCTTCTCCTTTTTGTCTTCTCCACAACCACCATTCTATTCCACATATAGTGCTATGTCCATGGCTCACACTCATGTATTGCGTGAAGATTGAAAAAGTTTGAGAACACCAAAAGTATGAAACAATTGCTTGTCTTGTCATCGGGGTTGTGCATGATTTAAATACATTGTGTAGTGAAGATAGAGCATAGCCAGACTATATGATTTTGTAGGGATAACTTTCTTTGGCCATGTTATTTTGAGAAGACATAATTGCTTAGTTAGTATGCTTGAAGTATTGTTATTTTTATGTCAATAGTAAACTTTTGTCTTGAATCTTTCGGATCTGAATATTCATACCACAATTAAGAGAATTACATTGAAATTATGCCAAGTAGCATTCCACATCAAAAATTCTGTTTTTATCATTTACCTACTCGAGGACGAGTAGGAATTAAGCTTGGGGATGCTTGATACGTATCCAACGTATCTATAATTTTTGATTGTTCCATGCTATATTATATTCTGTTTTGGACATCATTGGGCTTTATTATACACTTTTATATTATTTTTGGGACTAACCTATTAACCGGAGGCCCAACCCAGAATTGCTGTTTTTTGCCTATTTCAGAGTTTCGCAAAAAAAAGAATATCAAACGGAGTCCAAACAAAATGAAACCTTCGAGAACATGACTTTCGGAAGGAACGTGATCCAGAGGACTTGGACCCTACCTCAATAAAGCAACCAGGAAGGCACGTGGTAGGGGGGCGCGCCTACCCACCAAGCGCGCCCTCCACCCTCGTGGGGCCCATGTTGCTCCACCGACGTACTCCTTCCTCCTATATATACCTACGTACCCCGAAACTACTAGATACAGAGCCAAAAACCTAATTCCACCGCCGCAACCTTCTGTACCCGTGAGATCCCATCTTGGGGCCTTTTCCAGAGCTCCGTCGGAGGGGGCATCGATCACGGAGGGCTTCTACATCAACACCATAGCCTCTCCGATGATGTGTGAGTAGTTTACTTCAGACCTTCGGGTCCATAGTTATTAGCTAGATGGCTTCTTCTCTCTTTTTGGATCTCAATACAATGTTCTCCCCCTCTCTTGTGGAGATCTATTTGATGTAATCTTCTTTTGCGGTGTGTTTGTTGAGACCGATGAATTGTGGGTTTATGATCAAGTTTATCTATGAACAATATTTGAATCTCCTCTGAATTCTTTTATGTATGATTGGTTATCTTTGCAAGTATCTTTGAATTATCAGTTTAGTTTGGCCTACTAGATTGATCTTTCTTGCAATGGGAGAAGTGCTTAGCTTTGGGTTCAATCTTGCTGTGTCCTTTCCCACTGACAGTAGGGGCGGCAAGGCACGTATTGTATTGTTGCCATCGAGGATAACAAGATGGGCTTTATATCATATTGCATGAGTTTATCCCTCTACATCATGTCATCTTACTTAAAGCGTTACTCTGTTCTTTTGAACTCAATACTCTAGATGCATGCTGGATAGCGGTCGATGTGTGGAGTAATAGTAGTAGATGCAGGCAGGAGTCGGTCTACTTGTCTCGGACGTGATGCCTATATACATGATCATACCTAGATATTCTCATAACTATGCTCAATTCTGTCAATTGCTCAACAGTAATTTGTTTACCCACCATAATACTTATGCTCTCGAGAGAAGCCACTAGTGAAACCTATGGCCCCCGGGTCTATTCTCCATCATATTAATCTTCCATCAACAAGTTATTTCTTTTTCTGTTTTTATTTTGCTTTATTTACTTTGCATCTTTATCATAAAAATACCAAAAATATTATATTATCATATCTATCAGATCGTGACCGTGAAGGGATTGACAACCCCATTATTGCGTTGGTTGCGAGGATTTTATTTGTTTGTGTAGGTGCGAGGGACTTGTGCGTGGCCTCCTCCTAGATTGATACCTTGGTTCTAAAAAACTGAGGGAAATACTTACGCTACTTTGCTGCATCACCCTTTCCTCTTCAAGGGAAAACCAACGCAGTGCTCAAGAGGTAGCAGAGGGTGCGCCCTACCCCCTGGGCGCGCCCCCTGGCTCGTGGGCACCTTGTGTGCCTTCTAGACTCCGTTTTCTTGCACGATACTTCTTTTGGACGGTAAAAATTCATTATATAATCTCCCCAAGGTTTTGACCACCATATCACGCAAATATCCTTTGTTTTTGTTTTGAGCTATGTTCTATCATGGTTGTCAAGGCCAGACATCATGTCTTTTCCTTCCTCTTCCAACAATGAGGGCAACGATGCTTGGCTAATGAAGATAGAGCTGAAGAGAGAAGATCCCGGAGAGATCAACAAGGATGAGGGGACCAAGAAGGCCGTGGGGGATCAAGTTCCAACAGTAGTAGAAGAAGACATCCTTCAACCTCATCACAATCTCTTTACTCCAATGGAGATTGAAGCTTTGAAGATGATTGAGTTAGCTCGAATTCAAAACAAGTATCTCACAAGTGAAAATATTTTGTTGAAGGAGCATATCATCGCACTCAAGGGCATTATCCGCAAATTGGAGGATCTCCTACGCTCGATGTGCGATTATCCATCATCACCAACACCTTCTTCACCAACAAAGAAGGAGACATAAACACATGGGTATGGGCACTCCCCTTGGCAACTGCCAAGCTTGGGGGAGTTGAAGGAAATATGCCCTATAGGCAATAATAAAGTTATTATTTATTTCCTTATTTCATGATAAATGTTTATTATTCATGCTAGAATTGTATTAACTGGAAACATGATACATGTGTGAATACATAGACAAACATAGTGTCACTAGTATGCCTCTACTTAACTAGCTCATTGATCAAAGATGGTTACGTTTCCAAACCATAGACATGAGTTGTTATTTGATCAATGGCATCACATCATTAGGAGAATGATGTGATTGACTTGACCCATTCCGTTAGCTTAGCACTTGATCATTTTTGTTTACTGCTATTGCTTTCTTCATGACTTATACATGTTCTTATGACTATGAGATTATGCAAGTCCCGAATACCGGAGGAACACTTTGTGTTCTACCAAACATCACAACATAACTGGGTGATTATAAAGGTGCTCTACAGGTGTCTCCGATGGTACTTGTTGAGTTGGCATAGATCAAGATTAGGATTTGTTACTCTGATTGTTGGAGAGGTATCTCTAGGCCCTCTCGATAATGCACATCACTATAAGCCTTGCAAGCAATGCAACTAATGACTTAGTTGCGAGATAGTGCATTACGACATGAGTAAAGATACTTCACGGTAACGAGATTGAACTAGGTATTGGGATACCAACGATCGAATCTCGGGCAAGTAACATACCGATGACAAATAGAATAACGTATAGTGTTATGCGGTTTGACCGATAAAGATCTTCCTAGAATATGTAGGAACCAATATGAGCATCCAGGTTCCGCTATTGGTTATTGACCAGAAACATGTCTCGGTCATGTCTACATAGTTCTCGAACCCATAGGGTCCGCACGCTTAAAGTTCTGTGATAATCGTTTTTATGAGTTTATATGATTTGATGTACCGAAGGTAGTTCGGAGTCTCGGATATGATCACGGACATGACGAGGAGTCTCGAAATGGTCGAGACATGAAGATTGATATATTGGAAGCCTACATTTAGACATCGGAAGAGTTCCGGGTAAAATCGGGATTTTACCGTTGTGCCGGAGGGGTTACCGGAACCCCCCGGGGGCTAATGGGCCTTGTTGGGCCATAAGGGAAAGAGAGATGGGCCGGCCTAGGGCAGGCAGTTCCCCCTTCCCTCTGGTCCGAATTGGACTAGGAGAGGGGGGGCAGCACCCCCCCCCCCCTTTGCTTCTCTTTCTCTCCCTTCCTTTCCCCCTCCTAGTAGGAGTAGGAAAGAGGGGAATCCTACTCCTACTAGGAGGAGGATTCCTCCTCCTGGCACACCAACAAGGGCCGGCCGGCCTCCCCCTTGCTCCTTTATATACAGGGGCAGGGGGGCACCTCTAGACACACAAGTTGATCACAAAGATCTCTCCCAGCCGTGTGCAGTGCCTCCCTCCACCATAATCCACCTCGGTCATACTGTAGCGGTGCTTAGGCGAAGCCCTGCCACGGTAGCTTCATCAACATCGTCACCACGCCGTCATGCTGATGAAACTCTTCCCCGAGATCTACTAGATCGTGAGTTTGCGGGACGTCACCGAGCTGAACGTGTGCTAAACGCGGAGGTGCTGTATGTTCGGTACTGAGGATCAGTCGATCATGAAGATGTACAACTACATCAACTGTGTTGTCATAACTCTTCCGCTTAACGGTCTACGAGGGTACGTGGATGACACTCTCCCCTCTCGTTGCTATGCATCACCATGATCCTGCATGTGCATAGGAATTTTTTTGAAATTACTACGTTCCCCAATAGTGGCATCCGAGGCAGGTTTTATGCGTATACGTTATATGCACGAGTAGAACACAAGTGAGTTGTGGACGATACAAGTAATACTACTTACCAGCATGTCATACTTTGGTTCGGCAGTATTGTTGGATGAAGCGGCCCGGACCGACATTACGCGTAAACTTACGCGAGACTGGTTCTACCGACGTGCTTTGCACATAGGTGGCTGGCGGGTGTCAGTTTCTCCAACTCTATTTGAACCGAGTGTGGCTACGCCCGGTCCTTGAGAAGGTTAAAACATCACTAACTTGATGAACTATCGTCGTGGTTTTGATGCCTAGGTAAGAATGGTTCTTGCTCAGCCCGTAGCAACCACGTAAAACTTGCAACAACAAAGTAGAGGACGTCTAACTTGTTTTTGCATGGCATGTTGTGATGTGATATGGTCAAGACATGATGCTATATTTATTGTATTAGATGATCATGTTTTGTAACGGAGTTATCGGCAACTGGCAGGAGCCATATGGTTGTCGCTTTATTGTATGCAATGCAATCGCCCTGTAATTGCTTTACTTTATCACTAAGTGGTAGCGATAGTCGTAGAAGCAATAGTTGGCGAGACGACAACGATGCTACGATGGAGATTAAGGTGTCGCGCCGGTGACGATGGTGATCATGACGGTGCTTTGGAGATGGAGATCACGAGCACAAGATGATGATGGCCATATCATATCACTTATATTGATTACATGTGATGTTTATCCTTTATGCATCTTATTTTGCTTTGATTGACGGTAGCATTATAAGATGATCTCTCACTAAATTTCAAGATAAAAGTGTTATCCCTGAGTATGCACCGTTGCCAAAGTTCGTCGTGTCGAGACACCACGTGATGATCGGGTGTGATAAGCTCTACGTCCATCTACAACAGGTGCAAGCCAGTTTTACACACGCAGAATACTCGGGTTAAACTTGACGAGCCTAGCATATGTAGATATGGCCTCGGAACACTGAGACCGAAAGGTCGAGTGTGAATCATATAGTAGATATGATCAACATAGTGATGTTCACCATTGAAAACTACTCCATCTCACGTGATGATCGGACATGGTTTAGTTGATTTGGATCACGTGATCACTTAGATGATTAGAGGTATGTCTATCTAAGTGGCAGTTCTTAAGTAATATGATTAATTGAACTTAAATTTATCATGCACTTAGTACCTGATAGTATTTTTCTTATCTATGTTGTTGTAGATAGATGGCCCGTGCTGTTGTTCTGTTGAATTTTAATGCGTTCCTTGAGAAAGCAAAGTTGAAAGATGATGGTAGCAATTACACGGACTGGGTCCGTAACTTGAGGATTATCCTCATTGCTGCACAGAAGAATTACGTCCTGGAAGCACCGCTGGGTGCCAAGCCTGCTGCAGATGCTGCTGATGACGTTAAGAACGCCTGGCAGAGTAAAGTTGATGACTACTCAATAGTTCAGTGTGCCATGCTTTACGGCTTAGAATGGGACTTCAACGATGTTTTGAACGACATGGAGCATATGAGATGTTCCAGGAGTTGAAGTTAATATTTCAAGCAAATGCCCGGATTGAGAGATATGAAGTCTCCAATAAGTTCTACAGCTGCAAGATGGAGGAGAATAGTTCTGTTAGTGAACATATACTCAAAATGTCTGGGTATCATAATCACTTGACTCAACTGGGAGTTAATCTTCCTGTTGATAGTGTCATTGACAGAGTTCTTCAATCACTGCCACCAAGCTACAAGAGCTTCGTGATGAACTATAATATACAAGGGATGAATAAGACAATTCCTGAGCTCTTCACGATGCTAAAGGTTGCGGAGGTAGAAATCAAAAAGGAGCATCAAGTGTTGATGGTTAACAAAACCACCAGTTTCAAGAAAAAGGGTAAAGGGAAGAAGAAGGGGAACTTCAAGAAGAACGGCAAACAGGTTGCTGCTCAAGGGAAGAAACCCAAATCTGTACCTAAGCCTGAGACTGAGTGCTTCTACTGCAAATAGACTGGTCATTGGAAGCGGAATTGCCCCAAGTATTTGTCAGATAAGAAGGATGGCAAGGTGAACAAAGGTATATGTGATATACATGTTATTGATGTATACCTTACCAGAGCTCACAGTAGCACCTGGGTATTTGATACCGGTTCTGTTGCTAATATTTGCAACTGGAAACAGGGACTATGGATTGAGCGAAGACTGGTTAAGGACGAGGTGACGATGCGCGTGGGAAATGGTTCCAAAGTCAATGTGATCCCCGGGTACCGAGCTCGAATTCGCCCTATAGTGAGTCGTATTACAATTCACTGGCCGTCGTTTTACAACGTCGTGACTGGGAAAACCCTGGCGTTACCCAACTTAATCATTATATCTGGATCTTGTTTGATGCGAGACGGTTATTCATTTAAATATGAGAATAATCACTACAAAAAATACACTTCCGTGATGATACGTGTTTGTCACAGTAGGTCGCTTTTTTTGTCATGCACGTACATCCATGACAAATTTATGACAGAATCAAGATAGTCATACATGTGCTGTCGTAGAAGTGTTCCATGACATTACCAAAATTATCATCACGGAAGTGTCCACTTCCATGACGATAAATCGCGCATCACAGAAGTGCTTTCGTCAAGGGTGACCGACACGTGGCATCCACCGTAACGGAACGCCGTTAAGCTATCGGGTCGGGTTTTGGATCCGATAACCCGTTAATAGCCCCGACCAATGGGGATTTTCCATGTGTAAAATCATCATTGGCTAGAGGAAACACGTGTCAGATCATCGTCGGGACAGATGTCATCCACTCACTGGACAGAAGGCGCCTATGATACGTCGACACGTGGCATGGCCCAACAATTTTAAATGGGCCGGCCCAACTAAAGGCCCACAAGATTTTGCGGACCATAATGGGCCGGCCCAGCTAAAGGCCCACGAGATTTTGTTGACCATAATGGCTGGCCCAGCTAAAGGCCCACAAGATTTCGCGGGCCATAATGGGCCGGCCAAGGTAAAGTCCCACAAGATTTTTGTGTGCCATAATAGGCCGGCCCAGGTAAAGGCCCACAAAATTCTTGTGGATCATCATGGGCCGGCCCAGCTAAAGGCCCACGAGATTTCGCCGACATTAATGGGCCGGCCTAGCTGTAGGCCCACAAGATTTTGAGGACCTTAGTAGGCCGGCCCGTTAACTGGCTGCCATGTTTTGGGCCAAATGCCGGCCCATATTTGATACGGTCTATTAATGGCCTGCCACGCTCCGGGCCTAATAGTGGCCCATATGAGATCCGTCCCGTTAAAAGCCTACCACGTTCTGGGCCAAATTATGGCCCAGATTAGGTCCGACCCTTTAAGAGGTTTTGGGCCTAATTATGGCCCATATTAGATTCGGCCCGTTAACTGGAGACTATGCTTTTGGGCCCACTTGCTAAAGGCCCACTTAGTAATTCGGCCTGATATTAGTTTTGGCCTGTTAAGGGCCCGTTTAACATTTCGGTCCTATATTAGTTTCATCCTGTTAAAAGCCCGTCATATAGTTGGGCCTAACTACGGCCCAGTTTGCATCCGGCCTGCTCGCAGCCGATATCTGATTGGGCCAAACAAGGACCGAGACAATTTTTCGGCCTGTTAAAAGCCCGTGATTTGATTCGCACAATCATTGGTCGGGGTTCATTTCAGGCTGTTGTCGGCCCGTGAGCTGATCGGCACGTTTTAGGCCCAACCTACATCATGATTGCATGACGGCCCGATTATGTACCGTAATTTTATGGTTTGGCCGGTTTACCGCGTAGACAGGATATATATACAGTAAAATAACTGCAACATCGTGAATAAGAAAAAACCTATACTATACAATAAAGAAATTACGGCATATTACATCCACTGGGCATCAAAGTTCGCCACTATGATAATAAAGCACAAGCAGACAGTAGATTACATACACTGGGCATCAAAGATCGCCACCAGTGCAAATAAACACGCCGACAAAATAATATACAAAACCGACAGCACTTCAATAGAGTTCAAGAAAGGTTAGCCCTGCTGGGGAGCAGCAGCGCAAGCAGCTGAGCAAGATGATGAGACTGCGCTTGTTCAACACTTATATCTCCCTCACTCTAAAAGATAAACAAGCAGACATATGACAAGTTCTGCACATAAAAGTATCAGTGCTGACAATTCATCACATTTCTTACTGACGAATAAAGTGACACAGTTTAAATTTGCATTAACACAATATGGTATTGTTCAGGTCAAGACATGGCAGGAAATGACATTGTGAAGGAGTTGGCAGCTTCATGACACCACTGGATTACAGATCAAGAACTCATAAGTATCAATGGTTAGTGTGCTGTCAATTTATACCATTTCAGATTGGCAAATAAAGAGACAGTTTAAATAATAGTAGAATGATATGACATTTTTCATAGTTAAGACATTGCAGAATATGACATTGTGCTGTAGTGGGTAGGTTCACCACACCACTGGATTACAGATGAAGAACAGAAGCATACATGCAGTGCAAAAGAAGATCACTTGCTCTGTATAGTTTAATTTACATGGTATGAAGAAGGAACTTGGTTGTACAACTGAAAACTTAAATTGAGAAAGGACGAACTTTTGTTTATGAACTACATATAATAAACTTTAAACAAGCAATTTGATGCAAACACCAAAAATAAACAGCTATTGCAGTCATGCCTAACCAAATATATACAACAAAGTTTGAAGACTTGAGATGGACAAACTTACATTATTGGTGAAGACAGGCTCTATAAAGGCCTTGTCCATGCTGATGGGGGGGCAATTCAAGAAGTTTACCACAGAATCTTCTTCAAATGCATTGCCTTTATTCTACATTTTGTTAAGAGTAAATATAGATGTGATAATATACGAAAAAATGGAGAATATTTAAGATAAGATGAAGAGTGATGCTACATAACCAAGTAGCTATAAATGTAAGTGCAGCGATACAGGCAAAAGGTACAGCCAAGAGCAATGCACAGCTAAACTTATTCAGTACCAACCTTATGGTAAGAGTAAATATAGATCTGATGTGTTGAAAATGGAGGGCAAAGGAAAATAAGCTGCAGAGTGATGGTACATGAACAACTACCTGTCATTATAAGTACACTGATAAAGGACAGCATGTACTTACAAGAACAATGCAGAGCTAAAAAAACATTGGCATTGGATATATTCTAGACTAATGTAACCATTCATACAGATTAGATAATTTGGAGCAAACAATTGATAAGCAAGCTATCATGCATACTGCTGTCACATAATGAACCAGGTGTGTATGCAAGTACAGTGATACATGACAACAGGTACTAACAAAAGCAAAGCAATGGGCAGCATATTTGTGATATCCTGTCGTTCTTGTCAAACCGGAATTCTTCTTCGAGCAGATTTCCCGCAAAAAAGATCCGTAAGGCACATGCGGAAAAGTAGAAGTTCAAATTGTCATGTGATTTCATAGACAGTACCTCATCCTGGGAACGAGACCAGTGCATAACAAGGTTTTTCCATTCAATGTCTTCTAAATTTAGCACAGGAGACTTCACCGGAAATTCGTTTATAGACTTGCCATCAAAGTGTGATTTCCTCAGGTAACACCGATACTGCTGCAATGCTTCCTTGAAAAGCACAAGCAAGCTTTGCTCGTCATGACTATCCAGATTGACCCTCACCTAGTTACAACAATAATGTAAATCATGGATGTGTTCAATCAGCAGAAAACAGGAAAATAATAGCCATGAATAATAGCACTTACACGTAAGTTGAACAGGAAGATGTGAAAATGGTGTTTGTCTTCACGATAATCTTCCCATGATGGGAATATATGCACGTAGTCCCTAACAACATTGAAAGCATTGTCATTTGAACTGGGAATAAATGGAATGGGGTTCCAATCTGCAGGAATTGGCCGTCTCTGCAGTTGGGATAGGTCTTCGGCCGGTGGACTTGCTATACTTTTTGCCGAAGTGGGATTTTTCTGTGGTACAGCTGGTGCTATGGCAAATGAAATTGGTATACCTTTTGCTGGAGTGCAGGTCCTATGTGGTGGGGCTAGTGGTGTGGCCAGTGAAGTATGGGTACAGCCTGCTGGAGTCGGTCCTACGTTTTGTGTCACTGGTTGTGCAGCCAATATAAGTGGGGTGCTGTCTGATTTCTCTGGCACCACCACGTTTTTCAAGGACTTTGCTGGTGCTCCTTCAGGTTCGGCAATCACCCTCTTCCTTTTTGATGTCTGATGCACAAGAACAACATTTGAGTGGAAAAACATGGTATGATGACAGATGGAATATGTATTGATAATGGATGGGCATGGCATCTCGACATATATGATGAGTAAACTAAGTAGATGGCGGTGCAACAAAGTAGAAGAAGTGCAAGACAACATATGCAAGATACCCGCAATCAATAAAACATTGCCAAATTAGAACAGGCACCTTGATGGGTGAACAGGACAGGCCATCTGCCTTTGACTCCTCGAGGTTAGAATAGTCAGTAGGATGATATTCTGAACAAGAATCAACAGGTGGGGAGCATATGAGTTTCATTGCATCCAGAATGGCACTCAATGCCTTGGTGCCAATTTTGTAAGTCATTGCGGTGTTTAGCTTCAAGAGTGGACTGCTGCTAGTGCGACACAAAGCAGCTACACAGATCATAGTGTAGATATAACAGGAAAACCTTAATTATCAGAGTTAAATCAGCAAAGTGGAACTTGCTGGAATATATGTGCTAGTATTGCCGGTACAGCTAGAAAGGCTTCGGATACCAGCTCTCTTCAAGTGAAGGTGCGGTACTGTTAATATCAATGTAACTCTCAAAGGCGACACAGCTCCCCGCATTTCCTTGCTATTCTTATAGGATTCAAGTGGGCAGGCCACTACAAATCCTATTCCTTTGTTTACAAGATCCTACGAGTCAAAGAGGCTCAAAGTGTTCATCACAACCGACCGTATAGACCTCTACACTGCAAATGTCCCTGCTCATCTTCAGTACAAGGAACATACTGTACTACTATCATACTCCCTCCGTTCCAAAATATAAGTCTTGGTAGAGATTTCCACTATGGATCACATACAGATGTATCCAGGTACATTTTAGAGTGTAGATTCACTCATTTTGCTCCATATGTAGTCCATGGTGGAATCTATACAAAGACTTGTATTTAGGAACGGAGAGAGTACATATTAAAGAAGAATGGTAGAGGAACATGGTAAAGAAGAGCAAGCAGATTTTGGATAATAAAATGTTGGTTGCGCAGTGCCCACACATGATGAACCAGAGCGCATTAAGAATGCAACTCCTAGCTGTCTCTCGACCATTTCAGGCGGTTGGATGAAGATCCTACGTCTCCTAACCCTTCTTCTTCCTCATCTCTGATTCTTCCCATACAAAACACCGCACGGGCCGCCGGCCGGACCACCGGCCCCCACCGCCTGTGTTCCTCCGCCACCCCACCCCCACCCCCACCCCAACCCCCACCCGCGTCGAGTTTTATTTGTTCAGCGGGGCCCCACAATCACCCGAGCCCCTTCGATTGCACCGGCGAACTCCGGTGAGCTCTAAAAAATCGACTGACCCAATTTTGAAATTTAGTCTACTGTGATTTAACTAGTGTGGAATATAAAAGGGGAAAACCATAAGCATTGCGAGTATGGTGTTGAGCGTGCCGTGGCGGATCTGAAGGTGCAAACCAGACAAAGGCAACTTCGCAACCAAGACAAGAAATCAGAGTAAAGCAGTGGCGATCTATTTTCTTGCTGCAATAAATAAGTTGAGCAGATACGAAAGAGTACCACGTTTGGTGCGGCGCCGTGTAGGCATCTACTAAGAATTTGACGGTGATGCAGTAGTGATGGCTGTCGGCGGCATGGAAGCAGATCTAGGAGGGTAGATGGTGGCGGCGGGGCGCGGTGGACGAGACGGTCGTAGGAGCGGCGCCGGCAAGGTGGACGACGGCGGGGATGAAGCGAGAGGACGGGATGCAAGGATCCCGGTCCGAAGCCGTGGATAAGAGAGGTCGATCTCTTGTAATGGACAGCGGCGTCAGGGTATCAGCTCCGGCATGGTGGAGGAGGAAGGCGGTGGATGGGGCGGCGGACGGAGCAGGGTGGGGTGGAGAGGGTGTTTTGGCGCCCACAGAGTACGAATGGGGAAAAGGGAGGTAGAGAGGAAGGGGGAACCATGTATTCAGGGTACGCTTGTCTCAAATGCGAGGAAATTTACAAACTTAGCCCCTATTTCAAATTTCTACTACATCACAACAACACTAGTCGGTCGGGGATAGGACGGTAATCTCGCATACACCGAATATTTGCCGACGAGAGTTTGTTTTTGGCGCCCACCGTGTATGAATATGAATCGGGGAGGGAGTCGAATTCGGCCGAGGACACACTGTGTTTTGGCGCCCACCGTGTATGAATCCGGGTGAGAGGCGGTTACGTCACGTTTGAGTGAAATTACAAACCTACCCCTATCGAAACCTATAGAAATCCAGCATATAGGCTTTGCATGGCAGGGATAGGCAGCAGTGATTTCCATCTCGCGGATTTTGGTTCCGGGCGGTTACTGCGACTTTCCCCGCTTCGTTCAAATTTTGCAGAGTGCACGTTTACCGTGCCAAATCAATTCGAATCCCATTTGTATTCTATTTTTTTTGGGCAGGATCCATTTTCAATTGGAATTACATTCTATATACAGCTATAACGGAGGGGGAATCGATCACGGAGGGCCTCTACATCAACTCCATGGCCCCTCCAATGATGTGTGAGTAGTTTATCTCAGACCTTCGGGTCCATAGTTATTAGCTATATGGCTTCTTCTCTCTGTTTGGATCTCAATGAAAATGTTCTCCTCGATCTTCTTGGAGATCTATTTGATGTAACTCTTTTTGCGGTGTGTTTGTTGAGATCCGATGAATTGTGGGTTTATGATCAAGTTTATCTATGAACAATATTTGATTCTTCTCTGAAATCTTTTATGTATGATTGGTTATCTTTGCAAGTCTCTTCGAATTATCAGTTTGGTTTGGCCTACTAGATTGATCTTTCTTGCAATGGGAGAAGTGCTTAGCTTTGGGTTCAATCTTGCGGTGTCCTTTCCCAGTGACAGCAGGGGCAACAAGGCACGTATTGTACTGTTGCCATCGAGGATAAAAAGATGGGGTTTATATCATATTGCTTGATTTTATCCCTCTACATCATGTCATCTTGCCTAATGCATTACTCTATTCTTATGAACTTAATACTCTAGATGCATGCTGGATAGCGGTCGATGTGTGGAGTAATAGTAGTAGATGGAGAATCGTTTCGGTCTACTTGTCGTGGACATGATGCCTATATACATGATCATGCCTAGATATTCCCATAATTATGCACTTTTCTATCAATTTCTCGACAGTAGTTTGTTCACCCACCGTAATACTTATGCTATCTTGAGAGAAGCCACTAGTGAAACCTATGGCCCCCGGGTCTATCTTTTATCATATAAGTTTCCAATATATTTTATTTTGCAATCTTTACTTTCAATCTATATCATAAAAATACCAAAAATATTTATCTTATTATTATCTCTATCAGATCTCACTCTCGTAAGTGACCATGAAGGGATTGACAACCCATTTATCGCGTTCGTTGCGAGGTTCTTATTTGTTTGTGTAGGTACGAGGGTGTGACGCCCCAACACCGGAGCTTCAGATGCCTTCCAGGGTTTCCGGGTTTCGTCGTGTGATTTGTTTGGTTCATTGCATTCATCTTTGCATCATGTGCATTTGCATCATGTCATCATGCCATCATGTCATTAATCTTTGCATCTCAGATCAACTAAATAAATTGCATGGATCTTCGGTCCATTTAACCGAGGGAATTCACATGATGATTCTCTTTATAACATATCCTCCCGATATTAGGGAGCTATATTGAATATTCCATTTTCGGAATCACCCATGAACACACTTGCAAATAATCACATGTCTTTTCTGCTTCGAGTTTGCTCCTCAAACTTCGCCCATAAATTCTTTTATCTTTTTCCGGAGGTCTACCAAAAATCTCAACATTTTGGGACCTTTCTAACACCCACTTCTTATTCGAACTCATTTGAATTTAATTCAAACGAGTTCCAATCCAAACTTGGTACATGCCCATTTATACTTTTCTTGGATCAAGATCATTTTTGCGAGTCCAGTAAAATTATCCCCATGCCCAGTTTCCACCCCAACCTTCTCTTTCTTTTGCTTCTCTTTTCTGTTTTCTTTTTAAATGGGAAAAGAGAGATATTTAGGAAGAGAGGCGGCCTGCACCCCTGGCCAGGCCTGCACCACTGCCCTCCTGGGCCTCCCTTCCTCACGCGCCGGCCCAAGGCCAGGCCACCTAATTCCTAATCCTAGGCCCCAATCCCATCTAACCCCCATCTCCCTCGCTTCTGCCCTCATGCCGCCAGCCTCACGCTGCTCGATCCACCTCTCTCCCCCCGATTCCCTCGCTCTCTTCCTCACCCTCTCTCGCTCGCAGCGCCCCTCCCTGTTTCCCTCCTTCGTCCTTGCCTCGCCAGGGGGAGTAGCGAGGCCCTGCATCGCACCAAGCATCGCCGATGCCCCCCAAGTCCACGTCGCCGTCTTCCATGGCCTCAGGCAGCCGAGCTCGAAGCTCTACGCCTCTGTCGTCCGCTCTCCAGTCCATCGCTGCCCTGTGCGCGTGATCACGTCGGCATCCCTGTCCTCAGCTCCTCCTCCACCTCGCCTTGGCGTGCGAGCCCCGAGCCACGCTGTCCCTGGAGCCGCATGCCCGTTGCCCCTCTCCCCTCGTGCCAGCGAGCAGCGCCGCGTCTCTGGCCGCTCTCCTACAGCTCCTCCTCCACATGTGCCTGCAACCGTCGTACTTCTCCGTCGTGCCGAGTCCCAGACCTCCGCTGCGAGCCTCGTCGCCCCTGCGTCGCACGAGTCACCGATCCCCTGCTTCCACGCCCGAGTCGGCTCGACCCTGCATCCTCTGCTCGCGAGCCTCGCTTCTTCGCCTCTGTCCTCAACCACGCCGGCCACCAGAGCTGTTGCCGGCTGCTGCCCCATCGTAGCTCCATGCTGCCTGCTCTGCTTCCCCTCCTCGTGCCTAGCCGGAGCAGTTTCACCGCTGGCTGAAGTCTCGCAGGAGCAGGAGCCAGTGTCGTCTCTGTCGTCCAGCGTCGCCTCCTGATTTCCTCTCCTGCACCTCGTGCCCGCCAAGTTCCAGGAAACCCAAGTATGAACTCATTTCGACTACAACACAAAGATGTGAACAACTACGCGGAGTCACGCAGAACGACTACATGTTTGACCCTGGATATCGGATTGCAAAATGACAAGTACCCCTTCAGTTCGGTAAGACCTGCAAGTTCGTCTCCACTGGACGTTCACACGACCGCAACCGGGACTTTGTTTTGCTATGTTTTGGACACGTCGAGTTCCTCGAAGGCACCGATGCCTAGTATGTCTCAAGACCCGGTTCGACAAGTACCACGACGTCCAGAGCCCTCGGATCAATCAAGTCTGACTACCTTCGTGTGTACCACTACCGTCGCCCCAAAGACGTTGGAGTCATCAAGTACCTCTCCGAACAAACGTGTACGACTACTTCCGTCTCCAAAGAATCGGGTAACGGAACCGTCAAGTTCGTCTACTGCCTACATGTACCACTACCGTCGTCGAGATCGTGAGGACCTCTACCCTCAACCCTAGAGCATGCGAGAATGACTACTTCCACTACGAACGTCCTGAGAACGTCTACTTCCCCTACACCCCATCAAACTCGAACCCCTCCGATAACACACGCTTCGAAGGTATAACCCCGAGACGACCGCTCGTGAACGAATGCATGTGTGATGTATGAGATGCTCGAGCTTGCGCCGTGCCCGAATTGTTGGTGCACGTTGCCCCTCTTTTGCCTTGTCACCGTCGTCGACTCATGGGGCACCCGATATCCGGGAGTGCCCCACCATCTTTTGCACGCATCCGCACACTGCTCCTTTGCATCGGTATCTCAATCAAGTTACCGGAACCGGAATGTTGCAGTGGCACCATTTTCGTTATCGTTGTCGTGGCACCCCTTTTCTTTCCGCCACGATGACAAATGCTTCGTAATGCTCTTGACAACTTTTAATAAAAAATGCATAAAACTTGCTCATGTCATCCGCATCATGATAACAACAATTAAAATGTTTAAATTGTTGTTGCATTAAATTACTAAGGCATATGGGGATCTACCGGATTCGTTATTTGTTATATCCGGCCCCATTTAAATTGTTTAGATGGTGTAGTTTTGTTATGCCTCACCTCTTGCCATGTTAATCAACATTTAATATTGTTGGGTACCTAAATGAGAGAGAACTAAATAATTGATGTGGTGTTTCGTCAATATGCAACGGAGTTGCATGTTGAGCTCCACTTAATTTGTAGGGTTTGTTTGTGCACTTTGCCATGCCATGCCTCTTTAAACCGGACATGCATCATACTTGATTGTTCATCATGTCATGTTTATGTGATGGTTGTTTACCATGTTGTTTGCTTCTTTCCGGTGTTGCTTCTTCGGATTAGTTCCGATAACGTCGCGTTTGTGAGGATCCGTTCGACTTCTTCCATTTGTCTTCTTCATGGACTCGTTCTTCTTCCTTGCGGAATTTCAGGCAAGATGACCATACCCTCGAAATCACTTCTATCTTTGCTTTGCTAGATGCTCGCTCTTTTTCTATGCCTATGCTGCGATACCTACCACTTGCTTTTCATGCCCCCTATATTGTTGAACCAAGACTCCAACCCACCTTGTCCTAGCAAACAGTTGATTGGCTATGTTACCGCTTTGCTCAGCCCCTCTTATAGCATTGTTAGTTGCAGGTGAAGATTGAAGTTTGTTCCTTGTTGGAACATGGAGATCGTTCCTTGTTGGAACATTGTTTACTTGTTGGGATATCACAATATCTCTTATTTAATTAATGCATCTATATACTTGGTAAAGGGTGGAAGGCTCGGCCTTATGCCTGGTGTTTTGTTCCACTCTTGCCGCCCTAGTTTCCGTCATATCGGTGTTATGTTCCCGGATTTTGCATTCCTTACGCGGTTGGGTTATAATGGGAACCCTTGACAGTGCGCCTTGAATAAAACTCCTCCAGCAAGGCCCAACCTTGGTTTTACCATTCGCCACCTAGCCTTTTCCCTTGGGAGTCGCGCATCCCGAGGGTCATCTTTATTTTAACCCCCCCGAGCCAGTGCTTGTCTAAGTGTTGGTCCGAAACAGAGCCACTTGCGGCGCCACCTCGGGGAAACTTGAGGGCTGGTTTTAGCTGTACGTAGTGTTCATCCGGTGTTGCCCTGAGAACGAGATATGTGCAGCTCCCATCAGGATGTCGGCGCATCGGGCGGTCTTGCTGGACTGGTTTTACCATTGTCGAGGATGTCTTGTAACCGAGATTCTGAGCCTGATCGGGTCTTCCGGCTAGAAGTAATATCCTTCATTGACCGTGAGACTTGTGATGGGCTAAGTTGGGACACCCCTGCAGGGATTTGAACTTTCAAAAGCCGTGCCCGCGGTTATGGGCAGATGGGAATTTGTTAACGTCCGGTTGTAGAAAACCTGAAGTTGACCTTAATTAAAATGCACCAACCGCGTGTGTTACCGTGATGGTCTCTTTCTGGCGGAGTCCGGGAAGTGAACACGGTGTTGGATTAATGCTTGACGTAGGTTGTTCCAGGATCACTTCTTGATCATAGTTGTTCGACCGTGCTTTTGCCTTCTCTTCTCGCTCTCATTTGCGTATGTTAGCCACCATATATGCTAGTCGCTTGCTGCAGCTCCACCTCATACCTTTTTACCCTTCCCATAAGCTTAAATAGTTTTGATCGCGAGGGTGTGAGATTGCTGAGTCCCCGTGACTCACAGATACTTCCAAAACCAGCTTGCAGGTGCCGTTGAACCGTGCAGATGATGCAACCAAGCTCAAAAGAGGAGCTCGATGAAGATCGTGTTCTTTATGTTGTTCCATTTTCCATTTGATCAGTAGTGGAGCCCAGTTGGGGTCGATCGGGGATCTGTGTAGCATTTGGGGTAGTCTTCTTTTATTTTGGTTCCATAGTCGGACCTTGATTGTATTTGGATGATGTAATGCTTTATTCATGTAATTGTGTGAAGTGGCGATTGTAAGCCAACTATGTATCTTTTTCCCCTATTGTATTACATGGGTTGTGTGAAGATTATCTCACTTGCGACATTGCTTTCAATGCGGTTATGCCTCTAAGTCATGCTTCGACACGTGGGAGATATAGCCGCATCGAGGGCGTTACAAGTTGGTAATCAGAGCCTTCCCCGACCTTAGGAGCCCCCACTGCTTGATCTAATTAGCTGACGAGTTGAGTCCAGAAAAAAATGTTTTGAGTCATTTAGGATTATATATATCGGAGAGTTAGGAATTCTTTTTACTCCTCAGTCCCTTAATCGCTCTGGTAAGGCATCCTGACGTAGAGTTTTGACTCTTCTCTTCTCAAATTTCACTAAAAAAAAATTTAGGATCACGCGGGTATCTTGGAATCGTTCCGATGGTTTTGTGACGAGGACATTGTTCTTGGTGCCTCCTGACATTTAGGGTTTGTGGCAGTGTCCCGGGGAGTTGAGCTCCGAGGTGTTGTCGTCATAGTTTTATCGTTGCAGTTCTGGAATACCTGAGATTAGTTTCGCCGACATCGAAAATCTCTTTTATGCAGTTGTTGGTGAGATAACCTCGATGCCACCCAGTACTGGGGCGGGAGTTCGGGAGTATTGCCATAACTTGTATAACGGATGCTTTTCGAAGGTTGAGGTAAATGATTTCCGAAGGTTTCTTGGTTATGTGTTGAAGGATGGATACAGCCGGATGTAGGATTTGCTAGTTTGGGTGAGATATTATGCTTCCCCTGTATCCCCAACACCTGATTGCATAACCGGAAAATTTCGGGAGTTTATAAGTGGGAATTCAAGTAGCTCTTAGGATATCTTTCCGACAGATGTATGATATGAAATTGGGGTTCGACGTCTAGTGGTCCGCCTATCCACGGTTGGTTTTACAGTGGTCTCATTGTGTCTTAAAGAGTCCTTGGCTATGCCGACTCGGGGACGCTTCATATGTCATGTGCACTGCCTTGTACATGATGGTGCTATACGATCGAGCCCATGTAGGCCCCACCACGAAAACTTCGGAGGAAATTTTAGTCATATGTTTGTTCCGGCTTATTCTGCAAGCCAATCCTTTGTTTTGTTTTGAGTTGTGGTATTCGAGTTGCTTCGAAGTCAAGTGTTGATTCCATACCTTCCCCAAATGGTGTTCTCATACTCCGATGTGAATACTAATCCTTCTTGATCATCTAGATTGTCATGTCAATCTTTTTAAACTGGTGTGTTTTCTCCTCAAGCGAATCCGTTCTTTTTCAACGTCCGCAAGATCAATTATCAGTTCTTCTCAACGGTGTTCTTTTCATCCGTCTCCAAATTGTCTTTGGTTTTCCAGCTCGCCTGCCCTTTTTCCTCAAGGACTCAGATGTCTTAATCAAGCATCCATCTTATGGATGTGAAGTGTCTCCATTCTTTTTCGTCAATGTTCTTATCCGGTGATTCTCAGGAAGATTCTAACGGAGCTTCAAGTTCGTCACTCTTCACTCGTTCTCTTCTCCGGCGGATCCAGTACAAGCTTTGTTGATCATATCTTTTCCTCATTTCAATACCTTCTCATACTGGTGCACCTCTTAATCATCTACTCCTCGCTATTCATTTGTTTCGGAGTGCCGAAGATATCTCAGAAGATTCCTGTTTCCACTCTGCTTTCGTTCAAGATCTTTCGAGGATGTCACCTCATTCAAGCCATTTAATTCAACCGGTGCAACCTCTCTTTTAAATCATTTCAACGGTGTTTCTTTTGAGTGGTCCCTAACCCACAGGTCTTTTCCCAGGATCTTACCTGACTCTTCTTATTTTCTTGGAGGTATTCTCAAATTCTTTTCGAATTTTGACATAAGAATGATTTACCATCAATCAAATGTATTTCTCCAAGATCTTTCAAAATTCTTTTCATCGTTGGCTCAACCTTTCCATTCTTCATTTCAGAGTGTCTAAATAATTCATGGTGGTGTTTCTCGTCGTCATTCTCGAATTTTGAAGACCGAAGAAGAGTTTCTCTTTAATCTTGCTCCATTCTCTTCAAGATTTGTGATTCTAGCTTGTTGCCATCCTCTCATAATTGTTTTGATCGTGAGAATTCTTTTCACCTATCCGGAGTCAAGAGTCTTCTCAGTTTGTTATCTGGAGTCCATCAATTCAGGTTTATTCATTCTCAGCTGTCAGTTATGATTCTCCTATCTTACCGGTGCATCAATCAAATATCCTCTAATCAGTTCTTGATCTCTTTGTTCTGATGTATCTAAATCCCCTCAAGCTTCTTCGTTCATTTGCTAATTCTTTCCGGTGTTTCTTTATCTTTTCTTTGTTCATTTTCAATTCTTACGGTGGTTTGTTCAAGATTCCTCTTCTTACGTTATCATACTTCCGTTCTTTCAAATCCTACCGGTGGATCATCGAAGGCCTCTTCAAGTTTGCGCATTATCTATCTTAATCCTTTCTACGAGAATAAGTAGTATGCCAATTCCATTGGTTGTCATCAATTTGAATTGGTGAAGGATAAGCATAATGTAATTCTTATTCTTGTTTCATCGAGTGAATTTAATTCTTTATTCCAGAGGCTCATCAAATTCTTGATTTTCTTTTGTTCATCTTTTCTTTCTCGGAGTACCAAGCTCTAATTATCACGGAGATCCATCTAATCATTACAAGGTTTCACTTTGTGTTTTCAACTTCTCTTTCCTTCCGTTTGATCATTCTTTTGTTTAACGGAGTTCTTCGTGGAGTTCTACATGATAGTTCATCAAGGACTTAATCCGTTATAGAAACATTCATCAAGATTATTTTCAGAGGAGTTCAAGCTTTCTTCTTCTTGCAATCCGGAGTGCAATTCCTTCTACCGTATCATTTGAGCTGGTATTATGTCATTCTTGATAATTTGAATTCATGTTTCATGATTCACAGGTTGTTAAGAATGGGGTATTTTAAATCCATCAATCTCTTCATTGGAGTTATCTTGTGTCATGGCACACCTAAAGCCTTCCCTAAGGATTGTTGCTACTTATGGTACTTATAAATGATCCAAGTTCTTCGTTTATCCTCCCGGTGAAATAAGTTTCTCGTCTCTTTGTTCTTATCAATCCAATTCTTTTCCCGTGAGTGGCAGGTTGTCACCTCATAATTTGAAATGTATTCCAAAAGACCATATCAAGCTTATTCTTTTCGTTGTTGGTTTTCCAACAACTCCGTTCTACCATTTGTTCTAAGCGTGCTCCCCCAAGATCTTGTTTCTCGTCGTTCATTCCATTCCATTCTCACTTCTGTTCCGGAGGCATTGTGATATTGCTCTATTCAAACCTTCTTCTGTTCTTGTCAGGTTCTTGTTCTTTTCATGCTTATCCATTTAACCGGAGTGTTGTACCCTTTTGCTCAAGTTCTTTTAATATTATCAAGTCTTGCTTAACTTCTTAACTGGAGTGGTTTCAATATATATCTTGCCCTCCAACCTCAAGGTTTTTCCCAATGTTCTTTGTTCCTCTTTTCTATTGGAGTGTTTTTGACCTTATTCACCTTCGTTGTGTTCTTTCTCAAATTTGTTCAACCTCGCAAGGTTCCTTGGTTTCACTCTTTGTCAAAGAAGCAACTTAGTTTTACCTTTTCTCTTCCTCTTCCGTTTCCCTCCGGTGCCATCCTAGATCTCGGGACGAGATCCTCTCGTAGTGGTGGAGTGTTGTGACGCCCCAAGACTGGAGCTTCAGATGCCTTCCAGGGTTTCCGGGTTTCGTCGTGTGACTTGTTTGGTTCATTGCATTCATCTTTGCATCATGTGCATTTGCATCATGTCATCATGCCATCATGTCATTAATCTTTGCATCTCAGATCAACTAAATAAATTGCATGGATCTTTGGTCCATTTAAACCGAGGGAATTCGCATGATGATTCTCTTTATAACATATCCTCCCGATATTAGGGAGCTATATTGAATATTCCATTTTCGGAATCACCCATGAACACACTTGCAAATAATCACATGTCTTTTCTGCTTCGAGTTTGCTCCTCAAACTTCGCCCATAAATTCTTTTATCTTTTTCCGGAGGTCTACCAAAAATCTCAACATTTTGGGACCTTTCTAACACCCACTTCTTATTCGAACTCATTTGAATTTAATTCAAACGAGTTCCAATCCAAACTTGGTACATGCCCATTTATACTTTTCTTGGATCAAGATCATTTTTGCGAGTCCAGTAAAATTATCCCCATGCCCAGTTTCCACCCCAACCTTCTCTTTCTTTTGCTTCTCTTTTCTGTTTTCTTTTTAAATGGGAAAAGAGAGATATTTAGGAAGAGAGGCGGCCTGCACCCCTGGCCAGGCCTGCACCACTGCCCTCCTGGGCCTCCCTTCCTCACGCGTCGGCCCAAGGCCAGGCCCACCTAATTCCTAACCCTAGGCCCCGATCCCATCTAACCCCCATCTCCCTCGCTTCTTCCCTCATGCCGCCAGCCTCGCGCTGCTCGATCCACCTCTCTCCCCCCGATTCCCTCGCACTCTCCCTCACCCTCTCTCGCTCGCAGCGCCCCTCCCTGTTTCCCTCCTTCGTCCTTGCCTCGCCAGGGGGAGTAGCGAGGCCCTGCATCGCACCAAGCGTCACTGGCGCCCCCCAAGTCCACGTCGACGTCTTCCATGGCCTCAGGCAGCCGAGCTCGAAGCTCTACGCCTCTGTCGTCCGCTCTCCAGTCCATCGCTGCCCTGTGCGCGTGATCACGTCGGCATCCCTGTCCTCAGCTCCTCCTCCACCTCGCCTTGGCGTGCGAGCCCCGAGCCACGCTGTCCCTGGAGCCGCATGCCCGTTGCCCCTCTCCCCTCGCGCCAGCGAGCAGCGCCGTGTCTCCGGCCACTCTCCTACAGCTCCTCCTCCACCTGTGCCTGCAGCCATCGTACTTCTCCATCGCGCCGGGTCCTGGACCTCCGCTGCGAGCCTCCTCGCCCCTGCGTCGCGCGAGACACCGATCCCCTGCTTCCACGCCCGAGTCGGCTCGACCCTGCATCCTCTGCTCGCGAGCCTCTCTTCTTCGCCTCCGTCCTCAACCACGTCGGTCACCAGAGCTGTTGCCAGCTGCTGCCCCATCGTAGCTCCTTGCTTCCTGCTCTGCTTCCCCTCCTCGTGCCTAGCCGGAGCAGTTTCGCCGCTGGCTGAAGTCTCGCAGGAGCAGGAGCCCGTGTCGTCTCTGTCGTCCAACGTCGCCTCCCGATTTCCTCTCCTGGACCTCGTGCCCGCCAAGTTCCAGGAAACCCAAGTATGAACTCATTTCGACTACAACACGAAGATGTGAACAACTACGCGGAGTCGCGGAGAAAGACTACATGTTTGACCCTGGATATCGGATTGCAAAATGCCAAGTACCCCTTCAGTTCGGCAAGACCTGCAAGTTCGTCTCCACTGAACATTCACATGACCGCAACCGGGACTTTGTTTTGCTATGTTTTGGACACACCGAGTTCCTCGAAGGCACCGATGCCTAGTATGTCTCAAGACCCGGTTCGACAAGTACCACGACGTCCGGAGCCCTCGGATCAATCAAGTCCGACTACCTTCGTGTGTACCACTACCGTCGCCCCGAAGACATTGGAGTCATCAAGTACCCCTCTGAACAAACGTGTACAACTACTTCCGTCTTCGAAGAACCGGGTAACGGAACCGTCAAGTTCGTCTACCGCCTACATGTACCACTACCGTCGTCGAGATCGTGAGGACCTCTACCCTCAACCCTAGAGCATGCGAGAACGACTACTTCCACTACGAACGTCCCAAGAACGTCTACTTCCCCTACACCACATCAAACTCGAACCCCTCCGATAATGCACTCTTCGAAGGTATAACCCCGAGACGACCGCCCATGAACGAATGCATGTGTGATGTATGAGATGCTCGAGCTTGCGCCGTGCCCGAATTGTCGGTGCACGTTGCCCCTCTTTTGCCTTGTCACCGTCGTCGACTCATGGGGCACCTGATATCCGGGAGTGCCCCACCATCTTTTGCACGCATCCGCACACTTCTCCTTTGCATCGGTATCTCAATCGAGTTACCGGAACCGGAACGTTGCAGTGGCACCGTTTTTGTTATCGTTGTCGTGGCACCCCTTTTCTTTCCGCCACGATGACAAATGCTTCGTAATGCTCTTGACAACTTTTAATAAAAATTGCATAAAACTTGCTCATGTCATCCACATCATGATAACAACAATTAAAATGTTTAAATTGTTGTTGCATTAAATTACTAAGGCATATGGGGATCTACCGGATTCGTTATTTGTTATATCCGGCCCCATTTAAATTGTTTAGATGGTGTAGTTTTGTTATGCCTCACCTCTTGCCATGTTAATCAACATTTGATATTGTTGGGTACCTAAACGAGAGAGAACTAAATAATTGATGTGGTGTTTCGTCAATATGCAACGGAGTTGCATGTTGAGCTCCACTTAATCTGTAGGGTTTGTTTGTGCACTTTTCCATGCCATGCCTCTTTAAACCGGACATGCATCATACTTGATTGTGCATCATGCCATGTTTATGTGATGGTTGTTTACCATGTTGTTTGCTTCTTTCCGGTGTTGCTTCTTCGGATTAGTTCCGATAACGTCGCTTTTGTGAGGATCCGTTCGACTTCGTCCATTTGTCTTCTTCATGGACTCGTTCTTCTTCCTTGCGGGATTTCAGGCAAGATGACCATACCCTCGAAATCACTTCTATCTTTTCTTTGCTAGATGCTCGCTCTTTTGCTATGCCTATGCTGCGATACCTACCACTTGCTTTTCATGCCCCCTATATTGTTGAACCAAGCCTCTAACCCACCTTGTCCTAGCAAACCGTTGATTGGCTATGTTACCGCTTTGCTCAGCCCCTCTTATAGCGTTGTTAGTTGCAGGTGAAGATTGAAGTTTGTTCCTTGTCGGAACATGGAGATCGTTCCTTGTTGGAACATTGTTTACTTGTTGGGATATCACAATATCTCTTATTTAATTAATGCATCTATATACTTGGTAAAGGGTGGAAGGCTCGGCCTTATGCCTGGTGTTTAGTTCCACTCTTGCCGCCCTAGTTTCCGTCATATCGGTGTTATGTTCCCAGATTTTGCGTTCCTTACGCGGTTGGGTTATAATGGGGACCCCTTGACAGTTCGCCTTGAATAAAACTCCTCCAGCAAGGCCCAACCTTGGTTTTACCATTCGCCACCTAGCCTTTTCCCTTGGGAGTTGCGCATCTCGAGGGTCATCTTTATTTTAACCCCCCGGGCCAGTGCTTGTCTAAGTGTTGGTCCGAAACAGAGCCACTTGCGGCGCCACCTCGGGGAAACTTGAGGGCTGGTTTTAGCTATACGTAGTGTTCATCCGGTGTTTCCCTGAGAACGAGATATGTGCAGCTCCGATCAAGATGTCGGCACATCGGGCGGTCTTGCTGGACTTGTTTTACCATTGTCGAGGATGTCTTGTAACCGGGATTCCGAGCCTGATCGGGTCTTCCCGCTAGAAGGAATATCCTTCGTTGACCGTGAGAGCTTGTGATGGGCTAAGTTGGGACACCCCTGCAGGGATTTGAACTTTCAAAAGCCGTGCCCGCGGTTATGGGCAGATGGGAATTTGTTAACGTTCGGTTGTAGAAAACCTGAAGTTGACCTTAATTAAAATGCACCAACCGCGTGTGTTACCGTGATGGTCTCTTTCCAGCAGAGTCCGGGAAGTGAACACGGTGTTGGAGTAATGCTTGACGTAGGTTGTTCCAGGATCACTTCTTGATCATAGTTGTTCGACCGTGCTTTTGCCTTCTCTTCTCGCTCTCATTTGCGTATGTTAGCCACCATATATGCTAGTCGCTTGCTGCAGCTCCACCTCATACCTTTTTACCCTTCCCATAAGCTTAAATAGTTTTGATCGCGAGGGTGTGAGATTGCTGAGTCCCCGTGACTCACAGATACTTCCAAAACCATCTTGCAGGTGCCGTTGAACCGTGTAGATGACGCAACCAAGCTCAAAGGAGGAGCTCGATGAAGATCGTGTTCTTTATGTTGTTCCGTTTTCCAGTTGATTAGTAGTGGAGCCCAGTTGGGGTCGATCAGGGATCTGTGTAGCATTTGGGGTAGTCTTCTTTTATTTTGGTTCCGTAGTCGGACCTTGATTGTATTTGGATGATGTAATGCTTTATTCATGTAATTGTGTGAAGTGGCGATTGTAAGCCAACTATGTATCTTTTCCCCCATTGTATTACATGGGTTGTGTGAAGATTACCTCACTTGCGACATTGCTTTCAATGCGGTTATGCCTCTAAGTCGTGCTTCGACACGTGGGAGATATAGCCGCATCGAGGGCGTTACAGAGGGACTTGCGTGTAGTCTCCTACTGGATTGATACCTTGGTCCTCAAAAACTAAGGGAAATACTTACGCTACTTTGCTACATCACCCTTTCCTATTTAAGGGAAAACCAACGCAGTGCTCAAGAGGTAGCAGATGCTTGTCCAAGGAAGGACAGTACCCAAGCACTGGTCCACCCACATATCAAATTATCAAAGTACCGAACGTGAATCATATGAACTTGATGAAAACTAGCTTGACGATAATTCCCATGTGTCCTCGGGAGCGCTTTACTTTATATAAGAGTTTGTCCAGGCTTACTGTAGCGACCCGACCTCAGACGGTCAAGTCTCTGTGCTTAAGTGTCATCCCTAGATCGGTATGCTGACACACACAGTACTTGAGGATTTATAACAGAGGTAAATCACATGTATAAAATAACGTAAATACTATTACCTCAATCCAAATAGTGGAAGTAACAAGGTAGTGGATTCCCATCAACACCAACGGAAAAGTTGAGTGTAGAAATCGCAACCCAAACGTATCACTTACTCGTCATAAGATTTCCTGCAACATGAGACGTTGCAGCCACAATGGGCCAGTACATTGAATGTACTGGCAAATTCACACCATAGGATAATGATGAATAATAGCTATCACTACATGCATATATGGCTGGTGGAAAAGCTCTATGGTTATAATGTTTTTTCAAAAAGCCAATTTTTCCCTACTGCAAAGGAATATATTTTTGTTAACTACAAAGTTGGTTGAAAATTATTGAGAAGGTTCCTCCAACTCAATCCCAAAATAATAATCATTAACCCAATCAAATTAATCATTAAAGTGTTGAGATCAACATGAATATCCAAAGACCAGAGACTCAAAATTGTCCATAACCGGGAACACGGCTAACCATGATTAGTTTGTACACTCTGCAGAGGTTTGCACACTTTTCCCCACAAGACATGATCTCCTCTGTTGGATTTCTTGCACTACATGGTATTTGAGAAACGGATGACTGTAGCGACCCGACCTCAGACGGTCAAGTCTCTGTGCTTAAGTGTCATCCCTAGATCGGTATGCTGACACACACAGTACTTGAGGATTTATAACAGAGGTAAATCACATGTATAAAATAACGTAAATACTATTACCTCAATCCAAATAGTGGAAGTAACAAGGTAGTGGATTCCCATCAACACCAACGGAAAAGTTGAGTGTAGAAATCGCAACCCAAACGTATCACTTACTCGTCATAAGATTTCCTGCAACATGAGACGTTGCAGCCACAATGGGCCAGTACATTGAATGTACTGGCAAATTCACACCATAGGATAATGATGAATAATAGCTATCACTACATGCATATATGGCTGGTGGAAAAGCTCTATGGTTATAATGTTTTTTCAAAAAGCCAATTTTTCCCTACTGCAAAGGAATATATTTTTGTTAACTACAAAGTTGGTTGAAAATTATTGAGAAGGTTCCTCCAACTCAATCCCAAAATAATAATCATTAACCCAATCAAATTAATCATTAAAGTGTTGAGATCAACATGAATATCCAAAGACCAGAGACTCAAAATTGTCCATAACCGGGAACACGGCTAACCATGATTAGTTTGTACACTCTGCAGAGGTTTGCACACTTTTCCCCACAAGACATGATCTCCTCTGTTGGATTTCTTGCACTACATGGTATTTGAGAAACGGATGACCGAGACACAGTCTTTCAGAAGCATTAACTCTCTACTCCGGATAGACTATACCACCTACAACCCCCTACATCTGCTAGTCTATCTCTTCAAGAGCTTCACGCAACTTACCCAACTATGCTAGAGCCCATAATAGCTTGTGGCTGCACACGGAAGTTTTTAGCATGAATAATCTTATGATCCCTTTGAGCCTGGGTGGCATTCCATAGGGTGATCACACGGGTCCTCCGGGATCCCCTTGGGCAAGCACTGGGCTCTCTAGGTGCCCCAACCAATCCACCCAGATGTGTATTAAAGTACCCACCTTAAGTTGAACCATTAATTAATAATCTCACATCTGTCATGGATACACTCAAATCCAATCCACGTCTACGAGCATAGCATGGCAATATAAGCATAACATAGAAGTAACTCCCAAGGGTTTGATGATAACAGGGCAATAGGTTCTACCTCATCAACTACTTCCCAACCCACATGTTAAACACATCCTAATCATGCAATGTTTGAGGGTGAAACTAATGCATAAAACTGGGTATGGAAGGGATATGATCAAAGTGTGAACTTGCATGTACTATTGATGAAGATGATTCGCACTGAAAACTCTTGATAGTTCTACTCGTCACACTCCGGTCAATCTATCGTAAGCAAGCAATAGTAACCACACATAAGCAATCACTCAGAAGATCGGGAAGAACGAAGAAGACAGTTCGGAAAACATCAAAACCAAGCAAATAACTCTTGCAACATAAAACAATTTCTAACAGTACCAAAATTATGTGAATTTGGCCTTATCAGAAAGTTTAGGTCAAGAGCTTCGGTTTGCAAAAAGAATCAACTAAATCGGAGTTATAAAATTCAAGTTATGAACAAAAGAAGTTCGAATAGAAATCTGTTTGAATTCAAATTTAAAACTTTCAAAAACATGTTTAAGTTGTTTTACTGGATAGAGGATATCGTAATGAAGAAGTGGGCGTTGGTTTCATCTAATTTGGATGAACGGGTAAAAAGTTATGGCTATTTGAAAAATCAGAGCCAAGCTGTTTTACGGAAGAAAAATAGGTACGGCTAAAAGAATTTTAGGTCTAATGTATAAATACAGAGACTAATTGGTAATCTAATTATTTTATCGTACTAGTCTAGAAAATAATAAACTATGGAAGTATAAAAAACAAATAAAGATACCTTTATAAGGCAGAAAAATGACTTCGGAGAGAGGAGACAATTTTCAGAAGTCGTGCCGGAGAGGAGAAAAATATTTTTCTTAAATGAATCTAGTCAAACCAAAATATTGATTTAACCCGAATCGAATGATTTTTAGACTCTATGGATCTATATTTATAGGTGAAAAACAGGTTTAATGGTCAAAGGCTAGGCAATGTGGGACTAAATGTAGACAAAAATATACGAAACAGAGAAGAAAAAGGCTAACGTCTCACATGGGCCTAAAGGCCTCGGCCGGCCACGCGCGGTACACGGGCTGCATTTATTTTTTCCGACGTCTATTTTTCTGAAATTTGTTTCAGAAAAAAACTAAACATTAACGAAAATAAAATAAAATAAAAAGACAAAAGAAAACAAAATAAAAACAGGCCGGCCTGCTGCTATGCTACGCCTGTGGGCGGCGGTTAGTTCCAGGCGCACGCGTAATTATTTTTCTTTTTTTATATAGAAACAAAAAAAACTGGATAAGGATAATAAAATAAAATTTTATATAGGCATATTATATATCAAAATTTTCAGAAAAAGATTTTCTACAGGATGAACATTTCTCTAATGCCAAATAGAATTCATAAAAATTCAAATAATTCAAACAGTGCTACTGCTACAATAAAACACAATTAAAATCATTTTAGAAATACCAAAATGATTTCAAAATTATTTCTCTCCAATTTTCTGATGTATGGAATCATTTTACCCTATTTTATATTTATTTTATTTTAGGAGAAAAATAATTTGAATAAAACCAAAAGAACTCCAAATTGAAAATAATTTCAAACGGACTTTAAATTTAATCCTTTTAAACTTCCAACTCGTATTTCATATATTTTGAAGAAGTCATTTTATCTTCTCTCATGAAAATCATTGAGTTACTTAAAGTTTCCGAATTTGAAATATTTCCAAATAAAATTCAAATCTTTTTAAAAACCCCTTTTCATTTAATTAAATGGAAGAAGTCATATCATCTTCTCTCGAGAGTTTTGTATTTGAAAAGAATTTGAATTCACAGAGATCAAAATGCAAAAAGGTGAAAGTTTGGGAAAGTCCTTTTATTCCCTCTCATTTAACTTTCAAAAAGTTTCGAATTTCACTCAATTAATCACAAAACAATCAAACAAACAATCAATCTATCTATTTATTATAACATTCCAAAATTTAGAATTTTGAGATGTTACAAACCTACCACCCTTAAGATGAATCTCGTCCTCGAGATTCGGAGAGGCTAGAAAGAAATAGGTTAGGTTTGCGGGTCTTCTCAATATCCTTCGATCATCACAGGGGGTCTGGTGTGCTACCACCCTTAGAAACATTATTACGGTCCCATCAATACTCATATACTCCATCCTTATTCTTGACGGGGCCGGTCTTCTCAAATTCTCGGGAAAATTCCTTCTCTGGGCTCTTCCGGTAGTGGCATAACCTTTACCGCAATCCTTCTGTCCTTTCATCTTGGTAAGGTTATTCCGAGATTGGGTCTTCTTAGCTGACGGGTCTAGCGCCAATACTAAACAACTATCGATGTCTCATGGTGGTCAACAATTTATGGTTTCTCCTGCAGGAAATGGGTCTGGGTTGATCCTCACCGTATGACCTCCGATTTGGCATCAGCTGCCTTGTACAAGGGGGAAATACTTATACCATTCTATGGTTCAAACAAGGCTTAATATCGTCATCTCTCTACTATAGGTTAGTCACTCAGATTTACCATCCCATATAGCAAGGCGAATAATAAGAGTAGGTCGGTATGGTGATCAATCCATCCCGCACCCAAATCATTACCTTCTACATGGATTAGCGAATCTCGCATTCTAACACTCGGTCATCCTCTCAAGCATTGCAGAATTTCTCTTGTCGACGAACCAAGTTCGGATAAATCCATTGATTCTGCAAGCCAAACAAACATCTATCATTTCTTCACAACTCTAAGGTTTTGCGTTACTCTATAAAATCGTCTGCCGATAAACGTAACTTCTTCCAGGGTTTTTCCTTCAGCAAGAGTGTGCTTGCTTCTTGGCAGGTCCTGGTGCCTGTGGGTTATGGCCCATCTCATCATTTGCAAACCTTGAACTCATCATCGGGGCAAATGATCATTATTCCAACATCCAGCTTCCTAGCATTCTTCAATCCATCCAATTGTATTGTCTCTCTTCCTTTTATTAGTTCCAAACTAAGACGTGATTACTCAGAATCATCCTGGAGTGACAATTGTTCCATATTACCAACATCATATCTCCTTTATATCCAATAGTACTTCATCCCTTCATGTTCTTGGGGTATCCAACATATCAAGATCAAACTCATACTTATGAAGTCCACTCCGTGGAATATCATAATCCTATCCACATGTCAAATCTCATCACATGGTACTACCACCCTTAAAATGCTCCAATCTTCCATAGACCATATTTCCCATATCCTCGAAAATGGTTAAAATCTTTCTTGATAGAGTAACAACTCATAAAATGCAAATCAGTACCAACGATGCTAAATTTATTGATTCTCAACTTATTACCATCTCCTGCATGCCCATTACATGCCTCAACTCAACACCTCAATACTAAAGAAATGTTCTCTCTACTACTGCTATACTTCTCACAGGCACCACTAATTATCACAAGTCTCCTTCTCATTGGGGAATTCTCTAGCAAAATGCCCTGCTCCATTACAACGAAAACATATTACTTATGACAACTCTCGAGGTTTCCTTTTTGGGCAACTGCTGAGGTAGTGCCTTGACTCCTTGCACCTGTAATAGGTGATATGACTCAGGTCCTTCCTAGAATCCAATCTACTTCTCTTCCTGGACCTTTCCGTGCCAATCATGGCTTCTATTTCTTGTGGGTCATACTCTACTTCCTCCGTCGGGAATTCTACTAGGTCCCCATTCATTACAATTCTGGGAGATGTGTCCTTCTTCTCCACATGAATATCATGACTTGGTGCAGGGTTTAATTGGTTCTTCTTTGGGTGTGTCCCCAACATCTTCCTTCATCATGGGTTCTTCTAAAATTTCCATTAGGGCTACTTTCTTTACTTCTTTCTTCTGTTGTACGGTTCTTCGTACCATGGGGTAAATGTGACACTGAGCAGGATAGTGGGTAGTCCCTTCACACAAGAAACAAGTAATCTGCCTAGTTGGGCATTCTTCAACTGGGTGACTTCCTTCACAATTAGGGCATTCATCCTTGTGTTCTTTATGGGTGTGTATTATTTCTCCACAAATCTTGCATGCACAAGGTTTCTTCATATCCTTTCCATAAGGCTTCAATTTCTGGGACACAAGACGAGACTTTAGCAGAGTCAACTTAAATTCCTCCCATGTGGTTACTCTCTGCCAAACATTGTTGGTTTGTTACATCCTCCACCAAGTAGCAACACCTCTTTCAAATCACAGAAGAGTATGCTGGGTCATATCCTTTCCGGCTATAGTGTTATTCTTCACGTGATCCTCCATGTTCTAAATCCATCGGTCTGTCTCCAATTGACTCATCGGTCCAGAAAATATGGGTTCATCTCCATTCATCCTCTATTGGGTCTATGGTTTTTGGGTTGAGATAAGAGAGATAGAGAGGGATTCACACAATGCAAACAATAGTTTTGAAGAGACAGATTTTATGTGTGGCTGTCTTCAAACAAATGACAGCTCACAATCGTCACATCTAACATAGGTATATAACAGGGGCTTTGTCTTCTAAAGGTCAATAAATCTTCAACATCGCCAAACTCTTCAAGTATTGCTCATGTCTCCGATGTCTACTTCCGATCGTGCTTGTCCTCTTCAAGTTATTTTGCCAGCTCATCTCTGTTGACGCGAAGTCTCTCATGGCGTCCTTTAATATTTCTGGAGTTGCGTTCCAAACTTCTGGGTTTCGACTTCCTTGTCATGAACCATGCTCCTGTTGTCCTTCAGTTCTTGATGAATCTCCGGTATCTCGAGGTTTTGCTCCTCCAACTTGGCTACTTTCAGCTTCTGGGTCCTGAGTTCTTCACGAAACGCTTCCTTATCAAATACTGCTTCCTGCAGGTCCATCTTAACTTCTTGATGTAACACTCCAGATCCTGGCGATACACCAGCTAAGGTTAAAACTTCATCCTTTGCTCATAGATGCTCCATTAGCCTTCTACCATCCAATCCTTCTGATGAAATGCATGTTCATCTCAGCACGGCGACAATAGCATAAGCGGATGATAACATCATGGATAGCCGTGTTTCTGCTCTTGTCATTGCCATGAGCTATCATTCCATAGTTGATATATCCTGCCTTAGGGTTTTCTTGGCAAAACTTTGAGTTCTAATACTTCATGTTCCGGTCTTTCTCCGGTACACCTTGATCTCGGATATCGACAGCTTTAATAGTCTGATGAGTTCCACCAAGGTAGCCTTCCTAGGTCATACCAAATCTGAAAATTCTTCAGAGCCTTCAAATTCTCCTAGTCTTCGGAGTCTTCAACCGTTGTAGTTCCCATTATTCAGATGCACGGTAAAATCTTCTTTGTTCCGTAGTGGTCTTAGTTGTCCGATATCTTGTACTTCTTGAAGTGGTATCATCAGCCAAATCTTCGTGTGGTCAAAAAGGAAAAAGGGGTATGGTCTCACGAAAAGGGAATATTTGAATAAGCTCAGAAGAGAAGAGATGTGAAAGATCTTTTGAAAATGAAGTTGTAGAGAAAATCTTTCCTATGGGCTTGCCAATTTCTAGGGTCACATCCTACAGTCAACATGTGATCTAATACCATCTTGTAGCGACCCGGCCTCAGACGGTCAAGTCTCTGTGCTTAAGTGTCATCCCTGGATCGGTATGCTGACACACACAGTACTCGAGGATTTATAACAGAGGTAAATCACATGTATAAAATAACGTAAATACTATTACCTCAATCCAAATAGCGGAAGTAACAAGGTTGTGGATTCCCATCAACACCAACGACAAAGTTGAGTGTAGAAATCGTAACCCTAACATATCACTTACTCGTCGTAAGATTTCCTGCAACATGAGACGTTGCAGCCACAAAGGGCCAGTACATTGAATGTACTGGCAAATTCACACCATAGGATAATGATGAATAATAGCTATCACTACATGCATATATGGCTGGTGGAAAAGCTCTATGGTTATAATGTTTTTGCAAAAAGCCAATTTTTCCCTACTGCAAAGGAATATATTTTATTTAACTACAAAGTTGGTTGAAAATTATTAAGAAGGTTCCTCCAACTCAATCCCAAAATAATAATTATTAACCCAATCAAATTAATCATTAAAGTGTTGAGATCAACATGAATATCCAAAGACCAGAGACTCAAAATTGTCCATAACGGGGGACACGGCTAACCATGATTAGTTTGTACACTCTGCAGAGGTTTGCGCACTTTTCCCCACAAGACTCGATCTCCTCCGTTGGATTTCTCGCACTATATGGTGTTTGAGAAACGGATGATCGAGACACAGTCTTTCAAAAGCATTAACTCTCTACTCCGGATAGACTATACCACCTACAACCCCCTACATCTGCTAGTCTATCTCTTCAAGAGCTTCACGCAACTTACTCAACTATGCTAGAGCCCATAATAGCTTGTGGCTGCACACGGAAGTTTCTAGCATCAATAATCTTATGATCCCTTTGAGCCTGGGTGGCATTCCATAGGGTGATCACACGGGTCCTCCGGGATCCCCTTGGGCAAGCACTGGGTTCTCCAGGTGCCGTAACCAATCCACCTAGATGTGTATTAAAGTAACCACCTTAAGTTGAACCATTAATTAATAATCTCACATCTGTCATGGATACACTCAAACCCAATCCACGTCTATGAGCATAGCATGGCAATATAAGCATAACATAAAAGTAACTCCCAAGGGTTTGATGATAACAGGGCAATAGGTTCTACCTCATCAACTACTTCCCAACCCACATGTTAAACACATCCTAATCATGGAATGTTTGAGGGTGAAACTAATGCAATAAAACTGGGTACGAAAGGGATATGATCAAAGTGTGAACTTGCATGTACTGTTGATGAAGATGATTCGCACTCAAAACTCTAGATAGTTCTACTCGTCACACTCTGGTCAATCTATCGTAAGCAAGCAATAGTAACCAGACATAAGCAATCACTCAGAAGATCGGGAAGAACGAAGAAGACAGATCGGAAAACATCAAAACCAAGCAAATAACTCTTGCAACATAAAACAATTTGTAACAGTACCAAAATTATGTGAATTTAGCCTTTTCATAAAGTTTAGGTCAAGTGCTTCGGTTTGCAAAAAGAATCAACTAAATCAGAGTTATAAAACTCAAGTTATGAACAAAAGAAATTTGAATACATCTATTTGAATTCAAATTTTAAAACTTTCAAAAACATGGTTAAGTTGTTTTACTGGATAGAGGAGATCGTAACGAAGAAGTGGGCATTGGTTTCATCTAATTTGGATGAACGAGTAAAAAGTTATGGCTATTTGAAAAATGAGGGCCAAGCTGTTTTACGAAAAAAATAGCTATGGCTAAAAGAATTTTAGGTCTAATGTATAAATACAGAGACTAATTGGTAATCTAATTATTTTATCGTACTAGTCTAGAAAATAATAAACTATGGAAGTATAAAAAAATAAAGAAATATACCTTTATAAGGCAGAGAAAAAATGACTTCGGAGAGAGGAGACAATTTTCAGAAGTCGCGCCGGAGAGGAGAAAAACATTTTTCTTAAATGAATCTAGTCAAACCAAAATATTGATTTAACCCGAATCGGGTTATTTTTTAGGCTCTATGGGTCTATATTTATAGGTGGAAAACAAGTTTAATGGTCAAAGGCTAGGCAATGTGGGACTAAATGTGGACGAAAATATACGAAACAGAGAAAAAAAAGGCTAACACCTCGCATGGGCCTATAGGCCTCGGCCAGCCGCGCGCGCTACACGGGCTGCATTTTTTTCCGAAGTCTATTTTTTTCTGAAATTTGTTTTTAAAAAAAACTAAACAATAACGAAAATAAAATAAAATAAAATAAAAAGACAAAAGAAAACAGAAGAAAAACGGCCGGCCTGCTGCTATGCTACGCCTTTGGGCGGCGGTTAGTTCCACGCACACGCGTAGATGTTTTTTCTTTTTTTATATAAAATACTGGATAAGGATAATAAAATAAAATTTTATATAGGCATATTATATATCAAAAGTTTCAGAAAAAGATTTTCTACAAGATGAGCATTTCTCTAATGCCAAATAGAATTCATAAAAATTCAAATAATTCAAACAGTGCTACTGCTACAATAAAACACAATTCAAATCATTTTAGAAATACCAAAATGATTTCAAAATTATTTCTCTCCAATTTTCTGATGTAGGGAATCATTTTACCCTATTTTAGATTTATTTTATTTTAGGAGAAAAATAATTTGAATAAAACCCAAATAACTCCAAATTGAAAATAATTTCAAACGGATTTTAAATTTAATCCTTTTAAACTTCCAACTCGTATTTCATATATTTTGAAGAAGTCATTTTATCTTATCTCACGAAAATCATTGAGTTGCTTAAAGTTTCCGAATTTGAAATATTTCCAAATAAAATTCAAATCTTTTCAAAAAACCCTTTTCATTTAATTAAATGGAAGAAGTCATATCATCTTCTCTCGAGGGTTTTGTATTTGAAAATAATTTGAATTCACAGAGATCAAAATGCAAAAAGGTGAAAGTTTGGGAATGTCCTTTTATTCCCTCTCATTTAACTTTCAAAAACTTTCGAATTTCACTCAATCAATCACACAACAATCAAACAAACAATCAATCTATCTATTTATTATAACATTCCAAAATTTAGAATTTTGAGATGTTACAAACCTACCACCCTTAAGATGAATCTCGTCCTCAAGATTCGGAGAGGCTAGAAAGAAATAGGTTAGGGTTGGGGGTCTTCTCAAAATCCTTCGATCATCACAGGGGGTCTGGGGTGCTACCACCATTAGAAACATTGTTACGGTCCCATCAATACTCATATACTCCATCCTTATTCTTGAGGGGGCCGGTCTTCTCAAATTCTCGAGAAAATTCCTTCTCTCGGCTCTTCCGGTAGTGGCATAACCTTTAACGCAATCCTTCTGTCCTTTCATCTTGGTAAGGTTATTCCGAGATTGGGTCTTCTTAGCTGACGGGTCTAGCGCCAATACTAAACAACTATCAATGTCTCATGGTGGTCAACAATTTATGGTTTCTCCTGCAGGAAATGGGTCTGGGTTGATCCTCACTGTATGACCTACGATTTGGCATCAGCTGCCTTGTACAAGGGGGGAATACTTATACCATTCTATGGTTCAAACAAGGCTTAATATCGTCATCTCTCTACTATAGGTAAGTCACTTAGATTTACCATCCCATATAGCAAGGCGAATACTAAGAGTAAGTCGGTATGGTGATCAATCCATCCCGCACCCAAATAATTACCTTGTACATGGATTAGCGAATCTCGCATTCTAACACTCGGTCATCCTCTCAAGCATTGCAGAATTTCTCTTGTCGACAAACCAAGTTCGGATAAATCCATTGATTCTGCAAGCCAAACAAACATCTATCGTTTCTTCACAACTCTAAGGTTTTGCGTTACTCTATAAAATCGTCTGCTGATAAATGTAACTTCTTCCAGGGTTTTTCCTTCAGCAAGAGTGTGCTTGCTTCTTGGAAGGTCCTGGGGCCTGTGGGTTATGGCCCATCTCATCATTTACAAACCTTGAACTCATCATCGGGGCAAATGATCATTATTCCAACATCCAGCTTCCTAGCATTCTTAAATCCATCCAATTGTATTGTCTCTCTTCCTTTTATTAGTTCCAAACTAAGACGTGATTACTCAGAATCATCCTGGAGTTACAATTGTTCCATATTACCAACATCATATCTCCTTTATATCCAATAGTACTTCATCCCTTCATGTTCTTGGGGTATCCAACATATCGAGATAAAACACATACTTATGAAGTCCACTCCGTGGAATATCATAATCCTATCCAGAGGTCAAATCTCCTCACAGGGTACTACCACCCTTAAAATGCTCCAATCTTCCATAGACCATATTTCTCATATCCTTGAAAATGGTCAAAATCTTTCTTGATAGAGTAACAACTCATAAAATCCAAATCAGTACCAACGATGCTAAATTTATTGATTCTCAACTTATTACCATCTCCTGCATTTCCTTTACATGCCTCAACTCAACACCTAAATACTAAAGAAATGTTCTCTCTACTACTGCTATACTTCTCACAGACACCACTAATTATCACAAGTCTCCTTCTCCTTGGGGCATTCTCTGGAAAAATGCCCTGCTCCATTACAACGAAAACATATTACTTATGACAACTCTCGAGGTTTCCTTTTTGGGAAACTGCTGAGGTAGTGCCCTGACTCCTTGCACCTGTAACAGGTGATATGACTCAGGTCCTTCCTAGAATCCAATCTACTTCTCTTCCTGGACCTTTCCGTGCCAATCATGGCTTCTATTTCTTGTGGGTCATACTCTACTTCCTCCGTCGGGAATTCTACTAGATCCCCATTCATACAATTCTGGGAGATGTGTCCTTCTTCTCCACATGAATAGCATGACTTGGTGCAGGGTTTAATTGGTTCTTCTTTGGGTGTGTCCCCAACATCTTCCTTCATCATGGGTTCTTCTAAAATTTCCATAAGGGCTACTTTCTTTACTTCTTTCTTCTGTTGTACGGTTCTTCGTACCATGGGGTAAATGTGACACTGAGCAGGATAGTGGATAGTCCCTTCACACAAGAAACAAGTAATCTGCCTAGTTGGGCATTCTTCGACTGGGTGAATTCCTTCACAATTAGGGCATTCATCCTTGTGTTCTTTATGGGTGTGTCCTATTTCTCCACAAATCTTGCATGCACAAGGTTTCTTCATATCCTTTCCATAAGGCTTCAATTTCGGGGACACAATACGAGACTTTAGCAGAGTCAACTTAAATTCCTCCCATGTGGTTACTCTCTGCCAAACATTGTTGGTTTGTTACATCCTCCACCAAGCAGCAGCACCTCTTTCAAAGCACTGAAGAGTATGCTGAGTCATATCCTTTCCGGCTATAGTGTTATTCTTCACGTGATCCTCCATGTTCTAAATCCATCGGTCTGTCTCCAATTGACTCATCGATCCAGAAAATATGGGTTCATCTCCATTCATCCTCTATTGGGTCCATGGTTTTTGGGGTGATATAAGAGAGATAGAGAAGGATTCACACAATGCAAACAATAGTTTTGAAGAGACATATTTTATTTGTGGCTATCGGAAAATCTTCAAACAAATGACAGCTCACAATCGTCGCATCTAACGTAGGTATATAACAGGGGCTTCGTCTTCTAAAGGTCAATAAATCTTCAACATCGCCAAACTCTTCAAGTATTGCTCATGTCTCCGATGGCTACTTCCGATCGTGCTTGTCCTCTTCAAGTTATTTTGCCAGCTCATCTCTGTTGACGCGAAGTCTCTCATGGCGTCCTTTAATATTTCTAGAGTTGCGTTCCAAACTTCTGGGTTTCAACTTCCTTGTCACGAACCATGCTCCTACTGTCCTTCAGTTCTTGATGAATCTCCGGTATCTCGAGGTTTTGCTCCTCCAACTTGGCTACTTTCAGCTTCTGGGTCCTGAGTTCTTCACGAAACGCTTCCTTATCAAATACTGCTTCCTGCAGGTCCATCTTAACTTCTTGATGTAACACCCCAGATCCTGGCGATAAACCAGCTAAGGTTAAAACTTCATCCTTTGCTCACAGATGCTCCATTAGCCTTCTACCATCCAATCCTTCCGATGAAATGCATGCTCATCTCAGCACGGCGACAATAGCATAAGCGGACGATAACATCATGGATAGCCGTGTTTCTGCTCTTGTCATTGCCATGAGCTATCATTCCATAGTTGATATATCCTGCCTTAGGGTTTTCTTAACAAAACTTTGAGTTCTAATACTTCATGTTCCGGTCTTTCTCCGGTACACCTTGATCTCGGATATCGACAGCTTTAATAGTCTGATGAGTTCCACCAAGGTAGCCTTCCTAGGTCATACCAAATCTGAAAATTCTTCAGAGCCTTCAAATTCTCCTAGTCTTCGGAGTCTTCAACCGTTGTAGTTCCCATTATTCAGATGCACGGTAAAATCTTCTTTGTTCCGTAGTGGTCTTAGTTGTCCGATATCTTGTACTTCTTGAAGTGGTATCATCAGCCAAATCTTCGTGTGGTCAAAAAGGAAAAAGGGGTATGGTCTCACGAAAAGGGAATATTTGAATAAGCTCAGAAGAGAAGAGATGTGAAAGATCTTTTGAAAATGAAGTTGTAGAGAAAATCTTTCCTATGGGCTTGCCAATTTCTAGGGTCACATCCTACAGTCAACATGTGATCTAATACCATCTTGTAGCGACCCGGCCTCAGACGGTCAAGTCTCTGTGCTTAAGTGTCATCCCTGGATCGGTATGCTGACACACACAGTACTCGAGGATTTATAACAGAGGTAAATCACATGTATAAAATAACGTAAATACTATTACCTCAATCCAAATAGCGGAAGTAACAAGGTTGTGGATTCCCATCAACACCAACGACAAAGTTGAGTGTAGAAATCGTAACCCTAACATATCACTTACTCGTCGTAAGATTTCCTGCAACATGAGACGTTGCAGCCACAAAGGGCCAGTACATTGAATGTACTGGCAAATTCACACCATAGGATAATGATGAATAATAGCTATCACTACATGCATATATGGCTGGTGGAAAAGCTCTATGGTTATAATGTTTTTGCAAAAAGCCAATTTTTCCCTACTGCAAAGGAATATATTTTATTTAACTACAAAGTTGGTTGAAAATTATTAAGAAGGTTCCTCCAACTCAATCCCAAAATAATAATTATTAACCCAATCAAATTAATCATTAAAGTGTTGAGATCAACATGAATATCCAAAGACCAGAGACTCAAAATTGTCCATAACGGGGGACACGGCTAACCATGATTAGTTTGTACACTCTGCAGAGGTTTGCGCACTTTTCCCCACAAGACTCGATCTCCTCCGTTGGATTTCTCGCACTATATGGTGTTTGAGAAACGGATGATCGAGACACAGTCTTTCAAAAGCATTAACTCTCTACTCCGGATAGACTATACCACCTACAACCCCCTACATCTGCTAGTCTATCTCTTCAAGAGCTTCACGCAACTTACTCAACTATGCTAGAGCCCATAATAGCTTGTGGCTGCACACGGAAGTTTCTAGCATCAATAATCTTATGATCCCTTTGAGCCTGGGTGGCATTCCATAGGGTGATCACACGGGTCCTCCGGGATCCCCTTGGGCAAGCACTGGGTTCTCCAGGTGCCGTAACCAATCCACCTAGATGTGTATTAAAGTAACCACCTTAAGTTGAACCATTAATTAATAATCTCACATCTGTCATGGATACACTCAAACCCAATCCACGTCTATGAGCATAGCATGGCAATATAAGCATAACATAAAAGTAACTCCCAAGGGTTTGATGATAACAGGGCAATAGGTTCTACCTCATCAACTACTTCCCAACCCACATGTTAAACACATCCTAATCATGGAATGTTTGAGGGTGAAACTAATGCAATAAAACTGGGTACGAAAGGGATATGATCAAAGTGTGAACTTGCATGTACTGTTGATGAAGATGATTCGCACTCAAAACTCTAGATAGTTCTACTCGTCACACTCTGGTCAATCTATCGTAAGCAAGCAATAGTAACCAGACATAAGCAATCACTCAGAAGATCGGGAAGAACGAAGAAGACAGATCGGAAAACATCAAAACCAAGCAAATAACTCTTGCAACATAAAACAATTTGTAACAGTACCAAAATTATGTGAATTTAGCCTTTTCATAAAGTTTAGGTCAAGTGCTTCGGTTTGCAAAAAGAATCAACTAAATCAGAGTTATAAAACTCAAGTTATGAACAAAAGAAATTTGAATACATCTATTTGAATTCAAATTTTAAAACTTTCAAAAACATGGTTAAGTTGTTTTACTGGATAGAGGAGATCGTAACGAAGAAGTGGGCATTGGTTTCATCTAATTTGGATGAACGAGTAAAAAGTTATGGCTATTTGAAAAATGAGGGCCAAGCTGTTTTACGAAAAAAATAGCTATGGCTAAAAGAATTTTAGGTCTAATGTATAAATACAGAGACTAATTGGTAATCTAATTATTTTATCGTACTAGTCTAGAAAATAATAAACTATGGAAGTATAAAAAAATAAAGAAATATACCTTTATAAGGCAGAGAAAAAATGACTTCGGAGAGAGGAGACAATTTTCAGAAGTCGCGCCGGAGAGGAGAAAAACATTTTTCTTAAATGAATCTAGTCAAACCAAAATATTGATTTAACCCGAATCGGGTTATTTTTTAGGCTCTATGGGTCTATATTTATAGGTGGAAAACAAGTTTAATGGTCAAAGGCTAGGCAATGTGGGACTAAATGTGGACGAAAATATACGAAACAGAGAAAAAAAAGGCTAACACCTCGCATGGGCCTATAGGCCTCGGCCAGCCGCGCGCGCTACACGGGCTGCATTTTTTTCCGAAGTCTATTTTTTTCTGAAATTTGTTTTTAAAAAAAACTAAACAATAACGAAAATAAAATAAAATAAAATAAAAAGACAAAAGAAAACAGAAGAAAAACGGCCGGCCTGCTGCTATGCTACGCCTTTGGGCGGCGGTTAGTTCCACGCACACGCGTAGATGTTTTTTCTTTTTTTATATAAAAAAACTGGATAACGATAATAAAATATAATTTTATATAGGCATATTATATATCAAAATTTTTAGAACAAGATTTTCTACAACATGAACATTTCTCTAGTGCTAAATAGAGTTCGCAAAAATTCAAATAATTCAAACAGTGCTACTTCTACAATAAAACCCAATAAAAATCATTTTAGAAATACCAAAATGATTTCTAAATTATTTCTCCCCAATTTTCTGATGTAGGGAATCATTTTACCCTATTTTCCATTTATTTTATTTTTGGAGAAAAATAATTTGAATAAAACTCAAATAACTCCAAATTGAAAATAATTTCAAACGGACTTTAAATTTGATCCTTTTAAACTTCCAACTCGTATTTCATATATTTTGAAGAAGTCATTTTATCTTCTCTCATAAAAATCATTGAGCTGCTTAAAGTTTCTGAATTTGAAATATTTCCAAATAAAATTCAAATCTTTTCAAAAAACCCTTTTCATTTAATTAAATGGAAGAAGTCATATCATCTTCTCTCGAGGGTTTTGTATTTGAAAAGAATTTGAATTCACGCAGATCAAAATGCAAAAAGGTGAAATTTTGGGAAAGTCCTTTTATTCCCTCTCATTTAACTTTAAAAAAGTTTTGAATTTCACTCAATCAATCACATAACAATCGAACAAACAATCTATCTATCTATTTATTATAACATTCCCAAATTTTGGGATGTTACAAACATGCCACCCTTAAGATGAATCTCGTCCTCGAGATTCGGAGAGGGTAGAAAGAAATAGGTTAGGTTTGGGGGTCTTCCCAAAATCCTTCGATCATCACAGGGGTTCTGGGGTGCTACCACCCTTAGAAACATTGTTACGGTCCCATCAATACTCGTATACTCCATTATTATTCTTGACGGGGCCGGTCTTCTCAAATTCTTGGGAAAATTCCTTCTCTGGTCTCTTCCGGTAGTGGCATAACCTTTACCGCAATCCTTCTGTCCTTTCATCTTGGTAAGGTTATTCCGAGATTGGGTGTTCTCAGTTGACGGGTCTGGCGCCAATACTAAACAACTATCGATGTCTCATGGTGGTCAACAATTTATGGTTTCTCCTGCAGGAAATGGGTCTGGGTTGATCCTCACCATATGACCTACGATTTGACATCAGCTGCCTTGTACAAGGGGAAAATACTTATGCCATTCTATGGTTCAAACAAGGCTTAATATCGTCATCTCTCTACTATAGGTAAGTCACTCAGATTTATGATCCCATATAGCAAGGCGAATAATAAGAGTAAGTCGGTATGGTGATCAATCCATCCCGCACCCAAATCATTACCTTCTACATGGTTTAGCGAATCTCGCATTCTAACACTCGGTTATCCTCTCAAGCATTGGAGAATTTCTCTTGTCGATGAACCAAGTTCGGATAAATCCATTGATTCTACAAGCCAAACAAACATCTATCGTTTCTTCACAACTCTAAGGTTTTGCGTTACTCTATAAGATCGTCTGCCGATAAACGTAACTTCTTCCAGGGTTTTTCCTTTAGCAATAGTGTGCTTGCTTCTTGGCAGGTCCTGGGGCCTGTGGGTTATGGCCCATCTCATCACTTGCAAACCTTGAACTCATCAACGGGGCAAATGATCATTATTCCAACATCCAGCTTTCTAGCATTCTTAAATCCATCCAATTGTATTGTCTCTCTTCCTTTTATTGGTTCCAAACTAAGACGGGATTACACAGAATCATCCTAGAGTCACAATTGTTCCATATTACCAACATCATATCTCCTTTATATCCAATAGTACTTCATCCCTTCATGTTCTTGGGGTATCCAACATATCAAGATAAAACTCATACTTATGAAGTCCACTCCGTGGAATATCATAATCCTATCCACAGGTCAAATCTCCTCACAGGGTACTACCACCCTTAAAATGCTCCAATCTTCCATAGACCATATTTCTCATATCCTCGAAAATGGTCAAAATCTTTCTTGATAGAGTAACAACTCATAAAATCCAAATCAGTACCAACGATGCTAAATTTATTGATTCTCAACTTATTACCATCTCCTGCATTTCCTTTACATGCCTCAACTCAACACCTAAATACTAAAGAAATATTCTCTCTACTACTGCTATACTTCTCACAGACACCACTAATTATCACAAGTCTCCTTCTCCTTGGGGCATTCTCTGGCAAAATTCCCTGCTCCATTACAACGAAAACATATTACTTCTGACAAGTCTCGAGGTTTCCTTTTTGGGAAACTGCTCAGGTAGTGCCCTGACTCCTTGCACCTGTACCAGGTGATATGACTCAGGTCCTTCCTGGAATCCAATCTACTTCTCTTCCTGGACCTTTCCATGCCAATCATGGCTTCTATTCTTGTGGGTCATACTCTACTTCCTCTGTCGAGAATTCTACTAGATCCCCATTCATACAATTCTGGGAGATGTGTCCTTCTTCTCCACATGAATAGCATGACTTGGTGCAGGGTTTAATTGGTTCTTCTTTGGATGTGTCCCTGACATCTTCCTTCATCACGGATTCTTCTAAAATTTCCATAAGGGCTACTTTCTTTACTTCTTTCTTCTGTTGTACGGTTCTTCGTACCATGGGGTAAATGTGACACTGAGCAGGATAGTGGGTAGTCCCTTCACACAAGAAACAAGTAATCTGCCTAGTTGGGCATTCTTCGACTGGGTGAATTCCTTCACAATTAGGGCATTCATCCTTGTGTTCTTTATGGGTGTGTCCTATTTCTCCACAAATCTTGCATGCACAAGGTTTCTTCATATCCTTTCCATAAGGCTTCAATTTCGGGGACACAATACGAGACTTTAGCAGAGTCAACTTAAATTCCTCCCAAGTGGTTACTCTCTGCCATCCATTGTTGGTTTGTTACATCCTCCACCAAGCAGCAGCACCTCTTTCAAAGCACTGAAGAGTATGCTGAGTCATATCCTTTCCGGCTATAGTGTTATTCTTCACGTGATCCTCCATGTTCTAAATCCATCGGTCTGTCTCCAATTGACTCATCGATCCAGAAAATATGGGTTCATCTCCATTCATCCTCTATTGGGTCCATGGTTTTTGGGGTGATATAAGAGAGATAGAGAAGGATTCACACAATGCAAACAATAGTTTTGAAGAGACATATTTTATTTGTGGCTATCGGAAAATCTTCAAACAAATGACAGCTCACAATCATCGCATCTAACGTAGGTATATAACAGGGGCTTCGTCTTCTAAAGGTCAATAAATCTTCAACATTACCAAACTCTTCAAGTCTTGCTCATGTCTCCGATGGGGTAAATGTGACACTGAGCAGGATAGTGGGTAGTCCCTTCACACAAGAAAAAAGTAATCTGCCTAGTTGGGCATTCTTCAACTGGGTGACTTCCTTCACAATTAGGGCATTCATCCTTGTGTTCTTTATGGGTGTGTATTATTTCTCCACAAATCTTGCATGCACAAGGTTTCTTCATATCCTTTCCATAAGGCTTCAATTTCTGGGACACAAGACGAGACTTTAGCAGAGTCAACTTAAATTCCTCCCAAGTGGTTACTCTCTGCCATCCATTGTTGGTTTGTTAGATCCTCCACCAAGTAGCAACACCTCTTTCAAAGCACTAAAGAGTATGCTGGGTCATATCCTTTCCGGCTATAGTGTTATTCTTCACGTGATCCTCCATGTTCTAAATCCATCGGTCTGTCTCCAATTGACTCATCGGTCCAGAAAATATAGGTTCATCTCCATTCATCCTCTATTGGGTCCATGGTTTTTGGGGTGAGATAAGAGAGATAGAGAGGGATTCACACAATGCAAACAATAGTTTTGAAGAGACAGATTTTATTTGTGGCTGTTGGAAAAACTTCAAACAAATGATAGCTCACAATCGTCGCATCTAACATAGGTATATAATAGGGGCTTGGTCTTCTAAAGGTCAATATATCTTCAACATCGCCAAACTCTTCAAGTCTTGCTCATGTATCTGATGGCTACTTCCGATCGTGCTTGTCCTCTTCAAGTTCTTTTGCCAGCTCATCTCTGTTGACGCGAAGTCTCTCATGGCATCCTTTAATATTTCTGGAGTTGCGTTCCAAACTTCTGGGTTTCAACTTCCTTGTCATGAACCATGCTCCTACTGTCCTTCAGTTCTTGACGAATCTCCGGTATCTCGAGGTTTTGCTCCTCCAGCTTGGCTACTTTCAGCTTCTGAGTCCTGAGTTCTTCACGAAACGCTTCCTTATCAAATACTGCTTCCTGCAGGTCCATCTTAACTTCTTGATGTAACACTCCAAATCCTGGCGATACACCAGCTAAGGTTAAAACTTCATCCTTTGCTCATAGATGCTCCATTAGCCTTCTACCATCCAATCCTTCCGACGAAATGCATGTTCATCTCAGCACGGTGAAAATAGCATAAGCGGGCGATAACATCTTGGATAGCCGTGTTTCTGCTCTTGTCATTGCCATGAGCTATCATTCCATAGTTGATATATCCTGCCTTAGGGTTTTCTTGGCAAAACTTTGAGTTCTAATACTTCATGTTCCGGTCTTTCTCCGATACACCTTGATCTCGGATATCGACAGCTTTAATAGTCTGACGAGTTCCACCAAGGTAGCCTTCCTAGGTCAACCTATCATAAGCAAGCAATAGTAACCACACATAAGCAATCACTCAGAAGATCGGGAAGAACGAAGAAGACAGTTCGGAAAACATCAAAACCAAGCAAATAACTCTTGCAACATAAAACAATTTGTAACAGTACCAAAATTATGTGAATTTAGCCTTATCATAAAGTTTAGGTCAAGAGCTTCGGTTTGCAAAAAGAATCAACTAAATTGGAGTTATAAAACTCAAGTTATGAACAAAAAAAGTTTGAATACAAATCTGTTTGAATTCAAATTTTAAAACTTTCAAAACATGGTTAAGTGGTTTTACTGGATAGAGGAGATCGTAACGAAGAAGTGGGCGTTGGTTTCATCTAATTTGGATGAACGAGTAAAAAGTTATGGCTATTTGAAAAATCAGGGCCAAGCTATTTTACGAAAAAATAGCTACGGCTAAAAGAATTTTAGGTCTAATGTATAAATACAGAGACTAATTGGTAATCTAATTATTTTATCGTACTAGTCTAGAAAATAATAAACTACGTAAGTATAAAAAAACAAAGAAAGATACCTTTATAAGGTAGAGAAAAAATGACTTCGAAGAGAGGAGACAATTTTCAGAAGTCACGCCGAAGAGGAGAAAAACATTTTTCTTAAATGAATCTAGTCAAACCAAAATATTGATTTAACCCAAATCGGATTGTTTTTGAGGCTCTATGGGTCTATATTTATAGGTGGAAAGCAAGTTTAATGGTCAAAGGCTAGGCAATGTTGGACTAAATGTGGACGAAAATATACGAAACAGAGAAGAAAAAGGCTAACACCTCGCATGGGCCTAAAGGCCTCGGCCAGCCGCGCGCGGTACACGGGCTGCATTTTTTTCCGAAGTCTATTTTTTTTCTGAAATTTGTTTAAAAAAAAACTAAACAATAATGAAAATAAAATAAAATAAAAAGACAAAAGAAAACAAAAGAAAAACGGGCCGGCCTGCTGCTATGCTACGCCTTTGGGCGGCGGTTAGTTCCACGCACATGCGTAGATGTTTTTTTTTATATAAAAAAACTGGATAACGATAATAAAATATAATTTTATATAGGCATATTATATATCAAAATTTTTGGAAAAAGATTTTCTACAACATGAACATTTCTCTAGTGCCAAATAGAGTTCGCAAAAATTCAAATAATTCAAACAGTGCTAGTTCTACAATAAAACCCAATAAAAATCATTTTAGAAATACCAAAATGATTTCTAAATTATTTCTCCCCAATTTTCTGATGTAGGGAATCATTTTACCCTAT